>NC_079170.1:62491450-62676450 GCF_947568905.1 Ostrea edulis | reverse complement strand
TTAAAAAAAAATTATTTACATTGTACTAGCAAATCAGAAAACAGTTTGAATGGAAATATCACCTCGGTAGCTTTACACTTATGAAATTTTCTCAATACATGGTGAATATCTCAGAAAAAAAAATGACAGAAAATTTTCATAGCATTGATATGCATTTCAAACATATAATGAAAATGAAACTTGCATTAATTGCTTATTCGATATTAGAAAGGTTTTTCTCTCTCTGTGAACACTGTCTATATGGACTGATTTTCCCCCCCGGTTTCATTCCATACCTTATTTGATGCATTAAAACATGTAACGGTTCTAGCAATTAGATTTGGGACAACTAAAAGCATAAGCTGTATCTAATAACAGTGTAGAATTTTATGGTTTCATAATGATTTATTACTTGTTGATAAGCAGATAGACAAATCAGAACATCATAAACTGTTACGTAAGAGTATGAATAAAAAAGTTTCTGTTTTCTTTTCTATGTGGCTTCGATGAAAACAAGGCATATATCAATGCCGTCCATTGGCTCCAGTATGTCATGAATAACTTTTTTTGGATTCAGAAAAGGACAACTCCTGCTTCTGAAATACCCTTCCAGTGCTCTACTGCCTGGAGACACCTGGCAAAAATATAAGTAAATATACACAAGCAAAAAAATATAAGTTTTAAAAATAGAACCCCATGGGCCACATCGCTCACATGAGTTTCCCTAGTCCTGCTGTTGTTCAGCTGATTTCTAAAAGCTGAACAACAGCGGGGCCAGGAAAACTAATGAATATATGTATATGATACAAAATAAAATATGAAAGCCTTACCTCTAAATTGTTCAGGAGTAAAAGTAGGTTGAAATCCAAGGTCAAGGTTACAAGGTCAAAACCGTTGGTACCAAAAGAAAGGTTTTGTCACAGGAAATGCATACATGAAAGATTATCACTCACTATACAAAAGTTATGAGCAAGGTTAAAGTTTCGAAATTTGGGTCAAACACCAAGGTGAAGGTCACAAGGTCAATCATATGGCATCAGCTAAAATTTCTTCCCATAAGGAATCTATCTATATACAAAATATAAAACTCTACCTTACGTAGTTCAGGAGAGTTAGGTTTTCTAAAAAGTAGGTTAAAATCCAAGTTCAAGGTCACAAGGTTAACACTTTGATACGAGAAGAAAGGTCATGTCACAAGGAATGCACATATGATATATGGAAGTCCTATCACTCACCATTCAAATATTATAAACAATGTTCAAGTTTCAGATATACAGACAGGACAAAAACGATATGCAACCACCCTACCCCCACCCTGACTTTAGTCATAGGGGCATAACAAACTTGAATCCGCACAACTTGGGAATATTTGCATTTTGATATAAATTCGTGTGGCTCTGCTATCTTGAAAAGAATTTGTTTAATCAATTTTCTGTATATTTCCATATAAAACCCTATTGTGGCCTCATCCTACTCCTAAGACCGATTAATTGCATACACTTGAATTTGAACTAGATGTATTTAAAGATGCTTGCATATTGATATGACTAATCATGGACCTACTGTCCTTGAGAAGAATATTTTAATACTGTTTTCCTACATATTCCGATATAAAGTTTTTATACCTCATTGTGACCCCATCCTACGCCCGGGGGTCATGATTTGATAAAGTTTGAATCTGCACAGTCAGGGAATGTTTGTACATATTAATATGAGTAATCATGGCCCCGATCTATTGAAAGAAGATTAAAATAAAATTATTATTCTCATGTAAAACTTTGATGCCCTACTGTGGCCCAACCCTATCCCCGGGGACCGCAATTTGAATAATCTTGAATCTGCACAGTCTGTGAATGCTTGTATATATTGATATGAGCAATTATGACCCTGTTGGTCTTGAGAAAATGATTTTTAAAGATTGTTTGCAATACATGTATATCCCCATGTTAAACATTGATCCCCTATTATGGTCCAGTCATACCCAGGGCTCATGATCTTACCAAATGTGAACATGCGCTACCTGGGGTCCCTTGCATATTAATATGAGTAATTATGGCCCAGCTGTTATTGAGAAGCAATCTAATTAAAATCAGATCCTAGGATACGCTCACAATCGTTATAATACTCACGCAGAGTATACGGCGCGGATCTAACAAGTCTGATTCTAACCAGATTGACTAAGAAGGAGAGTAGTTTGGAAGATACTTGAATCTGCACTATGTCAGGAAGCTTGCGTATGAAATTTAACTCCTCTGGCTACTAATAAATACTTTATTACACGCATGTATTATATAATAAATGTATATATAATAACTTCTTATCTTTATATTTCTCTATACCATTGCACAATGGTGATGAGATCCAATAAATTGAATTGAATTGGCCTATAGTGATTCTTGAGAAGAAAAAAATTAATGACCCCATCCTATTGTTGCCTTTTCTTAATTATCTTCCCTTAGTATGGAACATGAACAACTTAAATCCTCTTTTCTTAAGGATGATTTGTGCTACAATTAAGTTTGATTGAAATTGGTCAAGTGGTTCTTGAAAAGAATTTTTTTATAAGATACCACATACTTTTACTAATTCTTAATTATCTCCAATTGAAATAGGGTGTAGCACTTCGTTTGAACAAATTCTCTTTACCCAAACATGCTTTGTGACAAGTGTGGCTCTAGAGAAGAAGTCGAAAATGTTAAAAGTTTACGGACAGCAGACAACAAGTGATCAGTAAAGTTACATGTAAGCTCAGGTTAACTAATAAAAAAGTCAATTTGAAAATTAAAAACGTCAATGAAAAAAAAACCCACAACCCACCCAGCTGAATTAAACATCCGGTGAACAGATTACCAAATAAACATTGTTCAATTAGAAATACAATTTCAGTTGTATAATATTATTTTCTATTTTCTAAAAACCCATAAATTCGATTCGTCCATGATAAAAATATATATAGAAATGATAAAGAACAGAAAACAATGAAATAACGTCCCAGGACGTGCTTAAGAACTAGGATTTAACCTGGGATGTCTGCACTCTTCTGAATATACTGCCGACCGTCGTATCCTTTGTTACCACTATGCTGAACAGCAGTTGGTCTTTATGCTTGACCGTGACTCCTGAAAATTAACAAGAATTAAGATTTATTACCATTTCTGACAATTATAAGTGTCTTATGTATAATTTGGACATTCTGTCACAAGAAGATAACCTTTGCCGTTTGTGATATTTCTTTCATCATTAATCAACAGCTAAGCTTCTTACTACAGAGCTGTCTACTGTACAGGGTCACATTGTACACAACAAAGAGTCCAAACAGCAACATCATGTCCAGCTTCTCGAAGTCTGCAGTGTCTTGTTCCTGCCGGCCGGCTTCAGCGTTTGGAGTACGTTCACTGATTGACTCTGGGGTGTGATGCACGTGTATATCCTTACTACCCCAGGTGATTACTAAGGTCCCTGGGGATGTTATGTTTAACCTCAGAGTGCTGAACTCGTCATGGTCAGAGGAGGCAACAGATTTTTCCTGTGCTGCCGTCACTTGTAGCAGGATCAAGAACAGGAAGATTTTATGAAGCCAGTTGTCTCTCTGAAAAATAATTAAAGTACTGTTTGTATGATGAAAACCACACCTATCCAAGTCGGTAAATAGCTCTTTAGAACTAATGTTGTACTGTTACAGGTATATACCATGCCCGACTTTAAATAAAAGATTACTTGATTTGAATTGATCTATGATTTGCGGATGCATGTATACAGATTTTTACCTTTTTAAGAATTGGTTTCCGACAAAAGGACGGATTTCTTGATTGCAGACACGTGTTTTTAAACATAACATTTTCAGGAATTCGGATTTTCTGTCTGTTGGTGGAGGTTCGTTTTATTTTGTGCTCTCTGTGGTGAATCTGACTCTTATTGTATGTTGGAGTTTGCACGAGGCGTTTCGAGTGTTGTTTAATGCTTGTGGTACATCTTTTCTCATGTTGTGATTTCCCTGAGCTCCTCTTAGATGATGTTAGGCTTTTCAATGAGGCTTTTTGATCTCCAATCTTCTCTGGAGTACTCCGATTTGTTTCTTTCTTCAAAGCCACTGCAGACTCTAATTTCTTAAAAAGAATGTCTTCCTGGCTTCTGCTGACCTCATACTCAAAACGGTATTTAGACATGATCAAATCAACATTTACATTGCTTTCTTTCATATCTTTCCTAAAATTCTCCATGATGGTTTTCTCATCCTCTTCTCTGGGTGTCATCTCAGCGTCACACGCATCCATGTTCTCAGTACTCTCTTGCTCCAATGGAGCCCAACACTTTGACTTGAATTCATCTTTCATTGAGAATGGGGTTAATCTAGTCATCTTCGTAAACTGAAAGAAAATGTAATTTTGACTAGAAATTGTAAAAACCACTGACATGCTATGAAATTAAAAAATGTATATACTAAAGGTGAATGAATGACGTCAAATTCTGTAAACCAACTTTTATACGCATGAAAAAAATATTCGCGAGCTTTTCCAGCAACTTCGTTCATTCTTCTCAATCAATGTTATGCAGCAACAAAGAAGTGTAGATTAAACAAAGTTTAGACCTGTCATAACAAGCCTCTGCTCCCAACAAGACTCTCCACTTAGAATATAATAGGAACGGGCGACAAATGCGAGAGGTGCCACACAGTTCGCTAACACATGTCCTTGTGTACCACCCCAGAGGTATCACTATCACAGACTCCAACCTTGGTTACAATAGGACCTCAAATATCGGGGATATCTGAGTATGTTGGAATTGTGATATTCTAGGCTTGTTATGCAAAATACACTCCTCAGGACCGATAGAATTCCTTTGTTTTTCTAGAACCGTCTATACGATCATGCACCCTTTTCATTAAGCATAGATACTCTGCTTAATGATGTCTCCTGGCCTCATTATGATAGACCACTTAGAAATATGACTCTCGGTTTAAATTGATTGAAACCAAAGACAAATGTGTGGAAATATTTTTCCAAATTAGTCTTCAATTTTAGTGCACCTGAGTTGTGAACTCGAGAACATTTCTATTAACTTTTTGTCTGTCGTCTGTCCGCTTGTTTGTAAGGTTTTCATATTTTCATCTTCTCTAGAACCACTGGGCCAATTTCAATCAAACTAGAATGTTGCGTGATGCATGTGGCTATCAGATTTTACATTCCTGGTCACCTCTACCTTTCTTCTGGGATCACTGTTTTCGCCTTGTGACTTCCACTTTGGATTTTGACCTACTTTTAAGAATAAATAGTCCATTCAATATCTCCTGAACTATTTAAGGTAGCATAAGGGCTTTCATAATTTGTATATAGATTTGACCATCTGACCTTGCCCTCGGAGGTTGACCCAAATTTCAAAACTTGAACCAAAACTTTATCCTTGCTCATAAATTTGGAATGGTAAGAAGACCAATTCTAGTACCGTAGTTTTATTCAAGGACGACTTTCATAATTTATATATATAAATTCCTTATGGCGGGACTTTGCATTTCATGTCATGATCTTTGACCTTGTGACCTCAAGAACAGCAGGTCGTGTTAGTTATGTTGGCATCTCCATGTTGTGTGAATTCAAAATCGGCGACCCTCTGGAACTAATGGTCCAGAATGTGGGGTCAAATGTTTTCATGTGAATAAGATTGAAAAAATATCTTTTAAAAACCAAAACAGATAATTAACAGTAGGACCAAGGTGACTCGGATAATCAATGTGGCCTATGGGTTTCTTGTATCAAGATATATTCGCAATTTATCAAGTAAATCAGACGAGTTTTCCTTGCTTAAGAACTTTTACTGTAACTCCTGTACAAGTTGTAACAGTATCATACTGTCGGTGTTGTTTTGGGGGGGGGGGGTATGTGTAAATTTTGCCATTAATGATAGAGAGAGAGAGAGAGAGAGAGAGAGAGAGAGAGAGAGAGAGAGGGGGGGGTAAGAGGAAATATCAAATGTTTTGTATCACTCTCCCATTTGTATACCCCAAATACTAGACGTGTATGTTGAATCTAGGTCATCGTACTTAGTAGCCCGTTGTGATTGAAAAGAAAGATTTTAAAAAGATTTGCCTATCAAAGGTAGACAGAGGACGTTTATGTGTAGATTGAAAAAGAAATGTTGAAAAGTTGACTGATATCAGTGGAACAAATTCAATTTTAGGTACGAGGTTCCGAGGGGTTCATGTAATGGTGACATGTTTGTTTATAATGGATGACATGTTCGTATATCGACTCAAGCTATAACATGCACACTATCTGGATATCAAACCTTGTAAATTGAAACCAATTGTTTAAAACATTTTACACAGATACAGAAAATAAGTTAGACAAAGATACATGTACAGTGGCATCGATCAAAATAATTCCATGTAAATTGTGTGATTTTCCTTAAGACAACGTTTGCATTGCTACTGGATTAAACACGGCTGTAATATCTAAAGATACAAATGTACATGTACTATTTTTATGACAACATACCTTGCATAAAAGTTTAAAGTATAAGTCCCAACTCTCAAAAATGTCAATATTCACTTACAATGTTGATCCCACTTGAACATTTAGCCAGGATTTAGTCATGCGTTTTCCTTTAGGTCAATAGGTTAACTGTTGTCGTCAGAAATTTTCAGACTGAAAATTTAATCAATTCTAAGTATTTACGTTCTATATGCATACACACATATATGAAGAATAAAAAGTAGAGAATATGAATTTTTAAGAAATTTGATCTATTTTTATATTTTTGACTGCAATAATACCGCGGCTGAGGCCTTCATAAAGGGTCTAAACATTCAATTGAATCAGTCGATTGGTATTGCAACATCGCCAAATGTAAGAGGAAGAGATTCAAAAGGCGGGGAATAAACACAAACCTCGTATAATGATAATACGCCTAGTTTTAAGCGTGGTAAATCAATGGACGATTTTTCAATAAAGATGTTCCCTTCTAAGTTAAGAGTCTATTATTTTAAATTTAGATTTGTTTTATCTACATACATGTAACCGTCATGTATTTAAATTAAAACACACTGGTGGTTCGGGTTCTTAAAGTTCTTTATTGTTATATCCTAATTCTGGAGGATGATCTAAAAATATGTAAAATACATGTAATTAAGTTCTCTCTCACTCTATCTTTCACACTTTAGTTATATTAAAATAATGATTTCAAAATATTTATAAATCAATGTAATAAATAAATATTTTCCAATAGAGTAAATTCAAACTCTTACCGTAAACTCGGAAGGATAGAAACTGTAGTAAAACTTAGTTTCTTTGATATGACAATACGTGAATAATAAGTCACTCAGTCCGGGTAGGAGTGTTGCTGGGTTAGTTTCTGGAATTGGCGCGAATCTTGCTTACATAGCACCAAACCAGTAAAACAACTCACAGGATACTCACAACCACACACAAACCATACTGAACTTCACACCCCTCTCTCTACCAATCAGCGTTCATCCCCATGAATATGAATGAAATGAACGTGCTTTATGACGTCATAATGAAAAAGTGCGTCATGTCATAGTTGAATCGAGGGAAAATGACATAATATTCACTTGTTATCTACTACCGCTGTCAAGTGGCGTATGTGTAATGTAACGTATTTACATTAACTTCTGGGATCGTACGTGGTCAATTCCAGGGTTTGGGATATTCAACAATAGTTAATTTAAACTAATTGGTATGATTTTAGTGGACTGCCAAAATATACAAATATGTCTTAACCTTATCTAGGTAAATTATAATCAAACAGAGAATCACTATATCAATCAGAGGCAAGCAACGATAACTGGTAGTGCTAACTTAACAAAATGTAGAGCCCAGTCGCCCTCGGATTACACCATATACTGTAGGACGCCTTATTCAGGACGGACAGTATATGTGGTAGCCCTTCAACCACTACACTCACTGTAGGATGCCTTATTCAGGACGGACAATGAGTATAGCGGCCTGATCGACGGTCTGTTCAGCCAATGCGGACGACACCAAAGAAAACAAACTATGGCTAGCCTCTTTACTGGAGGTCAACCTCTTCGTGGCAGGCCAGACTTCTGATGGCCTTCTAAATTCACTCTCTAACTGTAAGAACAGGCGAGGAATTGTACTTTACTTAATTTACAAACTTATACTGCTGAACGCTAGCAACAAATGACACAGACGACTGCGGAGTCTCGGTACTTATACACAAATTAAAAAATATTAGATCACGTGATGGAAAGTGACTAATTGAGAACTCCGCATGGTCGTACCTCAAATATCCGGAATCATTACAGTAACCCTCTATGACAAAATAATAATAATGTTTCTCAAATGATCATTTATAAATTATTTTCTTTGATATTATGAAAGTCTACATTTTTTTTATATATATATACATATATAGTATGCGCTACGGTTAATTTCCATTAAAATTATGTTGTGACCATGTAATCTCTGCGAATCTTGCTCAGTAGGGAAAGTAGGATTTATTTTGATGCTGTTATAATCGATCATTGTTTGTGAATAGTATCCACAAAGTCAAGGTTCGAAATTAACGAAGCTAGGAATTTTTATGATATTCACAAGCATTTTTAAAAATAAACCCGACAATGCTCTCTAATTACATGCACTTCATATTTCAATGCTATGACATCTACATGCACTGATAGAGCGATTTGTCGCATAAACTTTGAAATGTAGAAAACGCGACTGATCTGATCATGTAAGAATAAAAAAGGGGTCTTCTTTAGTACATCTTAAAATAGTCTTAATTTTGTCTGAGGAACATTTGCATAACGTCGACATAAAACAGATTTATTAGTGTAATTTTTACTAACTTTACGTTACCCGCCCCCCCCCCCCCCTCCTCTAGATCCACCACTGACCGGGCTTTATACTTTATATTGTCCCGAAGGTTACAGTTGTAAACAAACATCAAGCAATGGAACAAGGAGAGGGAAATTATTTCAAAGATGTAGTATATAAGACAGGTTCGGGCTAATGTAACACGGAATTTATGCCCGGTGGGTAGTAATTCTATATTCTTTCTTAAATATTTATGGTCCAGATATTATTTTTAAAGTAAATTTTTTCTGACGTAGATCTTATAAAGCTGTTCAATATACATTTTTTGTTGCTATGGCAACCAATTTAAATTTTATTCAAGATATAAAAAGTGCTATTTTTTGGTGTTTTAAAATAAGATTTTTCTACCAATTAGTATAATCTTATAGATAATACTCTTTTGAAAAATTATACCAGCTTTTTACCCCATAAGTTTGCCTCGTGTAGTTTTTATACCACTAGTATTCCCTTTTGTACAAAGATCCCGAAAATGTAAAACATCACAAAAATAAGCCCATCTGGTCAAAAAACGACACGGGCGATTTTTTTTTTTTTAAAAGTCAATTTTTAAAAGATAAATTCCTACTGAACATACTGATATGCAACATGTCTTTGTTCGCTACATGTCAAAATGTCGCAAACCTTACCTTCATCCTGTGACATACATGTAAATGACGTACGATCTACAAAATTTGAAATATTGGTAACGCGCACTTAAAATTCAATCTTTTCCTGCATCAAGTATTCGCACATTTAGCATTATAAAATGCCCATCAGAAATGTTCAATGAAATACAGAAAAACAGTGTATGTTGACAATTCTGATAATGTCCATGATTCTCTGCGTTTTTGTACATGTATCAATTGTGGCTTTTTATACACAAAATACAACTAATAACTCTTACACATGATTTTTTTTTCGCAATATTAAATTGTCATGACCACGAACTCTTCGTTAAATATTACAACAGGCTACTGACGAGTAAGTTGATATTATAGGGGTAATCTCGCTTAAAGTCAGCATTTCAAAAACAAAATATGGTCGGCATGATGCTCTAATTTGCAAATGCAGCATACAATGCTGTCTGACGTACTTCATACTAGCATTTTTATGGACTACTCCATTTCATCAAGATATAGGACTCATGGTGGATGTGGCCGATCAAGAGGGAATTAGGTCAGTGGGATCATAGGCATAGTAATATACCGAGAAAAAACTACAGGTACATCCGCAATGCGTAGTGTATTGATGCTCAAGTCAATATATTCGAAATATTATACATAATCCCCACTTTTTTTGTTCTTTTTAAACGTTTGAGGCACAGTTCTGAAACTTGTTTTCGTAAAGTTTCATGTCGGAGTCAGTAAGGGCATCTATGAAATGATCCCGACACAATGTGTCCAGTAGATCTCGCGGAGCATTAGGGTAAGCTTTTCTGCTCAATCGTTTTATATATTGAGCTAACTCCGAAAGTGATTGGTCTATTTTCCGGACAAGGTTTTTTTAGCTGAACTCGGAACAATTCAGTTCTGTTCTCGGATCCAAAACGGCGACTTGGTGCAGTTGACAATTCAACATAGGAACGTCGTTTCCCTGGCTCCAGATCAGCTAACACTCCTTGTGCAGCACCCCTTAACGAGGACGCTAAGAACATGGACTTCCTTATGTCCTCCCATCCATTTATCTCCGCCACAAGTTCAAACTGGACTTTATAATCATCCCACGGCTCAGACCCATCATATGCAGCTGGACGTACTAAAGGTTTCATGAAATCCCTGATACTTTGATGATCATCATTGTAACTATTGTTTCTGAGTGCCGCTGTAGTATTGCGTATTTCTCGATCAAGCGCTGCACATTCTCTTTCTATACACTGGATCTCATGAGGGGTGGATGTCACTGCCCCTATTCCTGTATCTGTCCTATTACGTCTTATTCCTAATAGCACAGTTGGAGTATCTAAATTTTTTGTCATATCACTTGTAATAATGATCCCACCGCTGCCACCAACATTGTAACGTGCTAATGTCCAAGAATAAGGCAGATGTTATATTTACAGTTTATTTACAAATATACACATATTTACACACAACATTTATGTTGAACAACTTCAAATAGTTGTAGTTCAATATACACATCAGTCCATCTGCTTACGGAGCAGAACTGACATCCATCTGTATTAAACGCCAATACAGAACTGACTCAAACTTGGGCATGTCCCTCAGACTTCAAGGTTCCCAGCCAAAATCACAAAGCACCGATAATGGCTAACCTTAATCAGGAATATAAACAATGAGCCCTTATATTCCCATGAGAACATCGGCGACCACTAGTGCAGGACGCTGACAAGACATATCCCGTTACCCATTGTGATAACAGTATAGAGCAATAAATGCTGAGCATGCATACAAAATAAACAAATAAACAGAATTAGTGAAACTCCAAAATTATGACAGTATGTAAGAACATCTACACCACAAACCTAAAATTTGAAAATTGGACATGGTAAATCTGAAAACCAACATTGAATGTGCCATCATGTTAACTGACCGTGTTCACAATGGCGTTGCTAACACTAATAAAAACTTTCAAAAATCACGATTTCAGAGTGGAGATGCCAAACTAGGAAGGAATGGGCTAAGAAGGGTTTAGGTGTTCTTATTCTGTTCTTAAAACGTTAACTAGAGTGAACCCACCCGCTAAATAAACATATGTCCCGAGAGAAATGAGAGAAACGAAATATTCATATGTTTATCAAAATCCCAGGTGAATCGGAGAAAAGGAAAGATTACTAATGATACCATAATTACATATGCATATTTCAAGATGGTGCTGACTTAGTCATTTCTTTACAAATGATGTAGTTGAATACCGTTCAATCCAGTATTTTGTCTGACACTGCGACTTATAAATCACAGCTATGACATCAAGCAATAAGATCTTGAACATAAAGCTTTAAAGTTACTATCTGCATTTCAATTACTTTATACAGTCATGATGTAAATACATCTATGAATATTGTCTTTTGTAATAGTAAATAGTTTATATGATACTGCAAAGTGTTGTATGTTTTAATTTCAAGATAATTACATATACTTGTAAAATTAAAAAAAAAACAACAACAAAAAAAAACAACAAAAAAAAACAAACAAAAAAAACACCAACGACCAAGAACAAACAACAACAGTGACCAATGTGACCTTTAGATACAGTCAAATTTGAGCAAGGTGACAATTTCAATTCATTTATTCAATCAACCCAATCACAAGGAGGTACACACACACACACACACACACACACACACACACACACACACACACACACACACACACATATGTATAATTTCATAATTATAAAACAATATTGCCAAGAGTACAAATATATTAATAGTACATGCACATATGTTCATTTAACACAAAATAGAGGCGGGGCATAATGTATACATTTAACATGAATACACGTTAGAGTGGACAGCAGACTATCTTCTGAATTTTAGAAATAGAAATACATAGTTTTTTTATGTTTTAAAGTTTGATGTCATAAATTTTCTAAATTTCAGTGTATTTACCGGTAGTACATGACAATATCTAGAAGCCAAAAATGCTTTTCGAAAAGTGGATTCTAAGATAAAAAGGCATTCATCGGCTAATTTACCAGTATTTCAGAGATTGCAATTCCTATCAATTGCTGGAATTCCATACCACCTATCTACTTCTATGGGCAGTATAATGTACGATAGGTCCCCTGTCAATATGACATATACATTCAATCCTTCATTTAAGATCCATGCTTCCGCAACTATAGAATTTATCGCGACAATGTTAAGGTTTATCAAAAGATTAACATCGGAAATTTAAACAATTACAACTTTTCACAATCATGGATTTATTAAATACATATTATCTATTCATACAATATCATTCTCGAGATTAGCACACAGATATTGAATCTAGAATTCCATGCCTTTGTCAATTAATCTTGGGTCTGGAACGAGGGACTCCAATGGTTTAAAGCTATATCTATGTTCAGACAAACAAACAAAATTAACCCACGGTGAAAAGGAAAGCAGCTTTGAAATCATTTTTTGTCAAAACATTTTTTCTGTTCAACGAACCGCCAGTTTAAGTCGCGTGTTTTGTATCGAGCTGGTTTTAATTGGTTCTATTTTTGCCATCTTACACCAATATTGGGAATATTTCATTAAGATTGGATTTTAAACTCCTTTCAAGTCTCATGAAAATTCAGTCTTTGCGCTTAACGAAGAAGAATGCACTCATGTCTTGGGATTATTCAACACAGTTTTTGCTAAGGATAAATGGAATACACACGGACTAAGTTTTCCGTTGAAAACTATTATGTTAGTGAAAATCCATGTCAAATTCCGGTGTAAATTAACTGAGTAATGTCGTCCGGTGGTGTCAATGAACTGCCCGGAACATCCGGCGGTGATCGCACTGTGAATACATCACCACCTAGAGACAATCATGTGACCGAATCGTCCGGTGGTGCAAATACCGTGACCGTATCGCCCACAGCTGACCACACGGTCATTTTGTCTAGGGATCCTCCGCGGTACCCGGAAAGACGCCAGTCATGGTTGACTGAGGATATTCCCGACGACGATGATGACGATGATCTTAGCGATGACTCCATCATCTTACCAATTCTACCTCTAGAACTAGCAGTGGTGTGTTGTGTAATGAACTTCATTTTGCCTGGAGTAGGTATGCGAATTATGTATTATGAGAGTTGAATTCTGTGTGTCCGACTAAATTGTCATTCACTTGATATTTATAGTTCTACGGATTTATCCAATATACAGGTATCTCGATCAACTTTAAACATCACTGTCGACCATCATTTGATAATGCGAATCCGATTTTCAATAGATGAGCATAAACTTGACAATTATTAGATCTCTTAATTCACTTCTCTTAATATCCATACCTCAAAAAGTACCTTACGGTGGCTCAGTGGTATCAGCGTTCGTTCCGTGACCGAGACTGAGAGGTCATGGGTTCGAGTCCAGTCTAACCTTGGATGCGTCAAAGTTATTAAAATAGGAAGTGAATGTTCCTTTACCAAATACTTGGCCTTTACAAGTGAGAGCCACGGGTCTTTTGAATGAGGCGGTTTAAAGAGGGGGGGGGGGGACTATAGAGCATTTATCTGGACAATTTGTACCTTCCTCAGCATCGATGTCGTGTCATGATAAAAGTGACATATTATGCATATTGATGCAATTATAAGATTAAATATACAATATTTTTTGATAACTTGGAGAATGAGCGCATCACTAAGCTGTGAAAGCCTTACTCAGGTCTCTCACAGCTTAGTGATGGAAGCCTTACTCAGGTCTTTCACAGCTTAGTGATGGAAGTCTTACTCAGGTCTTTCACAGCTTAGTGATGTGCTCATTCTACAAGTGTTGCCATGTATAATTGTACAAACTCATAAATTACGTTGATTTAAAACTAGTTTCGATTAATCTGAAATCCATATACTTAGGTACCATGATATCAGGCATATCCGTCCTATGTTGTGCCAAAACTGATGACATCACACGGAAACAGAAATACTCGTCCTGTATCGTCGTGGTGGCTATTGGAGTCCTCCAGCTAATCATGGTATCCTGCTTTCTGATTGGTTGGATTTGGAGCGGGATCTGGGGCGTATCTTTGATAGGAAATTCAGGTAATACAAAGTGAGGGCAGAAAATTAAGCTGACCTTCAGCGATTTATGATTTATCAATATCAGTTGAATAGATATAATTCAAATAGTGATATATATAAATGAACCATTTCAGCCGATTATTACAAGGAGTCTAATCAATCAAACTGGAGAACTGACAGTCGGCGGCGTCTGCGGCCCCGATCAAACCTTATTTACCCAATGCGGGCTAGGTCTAACACGAGATACCACAGCCCACCGCCGCCGTATGAAATGTATCGGACACCACCCCCAGGGTATTCCATGCCAGGACAAACAGCGGATCCAGAGGAAACGGAAGTTCCGGCAGAGCCCGAGCCCGACCGAAATTTAGAAATGGTAAGAATTTTCTTTTAATTCTTATTGGCAACTCATCATTTTGACCCATGGATAAGTGGACGTAACAAAAGTATGATTTATATGATATCAATTAAATATGATTATAATAAGTCATATTTAATTTGGGCAAAAATTAAAGGTACGCATGCTCAATTTTTATGTTAAATTCATGTAAAGATATCAGTATTTCGGTATGCTGTAAATAAAATGATATGCTACAAAAAAAAAACTATAGTTGTAGAGAAATAAATAAGATTAGATTCAAATTACGACCTGTGTTTTTTGGCACATTTTCTTTCCACAACGAGCTGAGTGTTGACCAAGTAACTACCAATTCTTAGATCTGTACATATCTAGCTACCCTATAGTGTTTTACACATAATCTAACGCAATAAATCTGATAATCCTCATTCCTCTAAATCTAAAGTCAATTAACTTGATGTTCAAACTTACAGCCGCTATTAGTTTTTAAAACTACATGTGCACAATGAATACATTATACATGTACCTGTAAGGCAGACCGATTTGTTTCATCTGGGATGAAATCAAACAGTTTACGTAAATATCGTAGTGCTTTTCAAATAAAAAAAAACCCAGCATCGTATCTCTAATATCGATTACTTCCATTATTTTGAAAAAGATGGCGCGCCCGGCGCTGGATCCGCCACTACAGACCACGTATATAGCTATTTTTTTCTAGTCAATATTTTATCATAATTATTGTGTACCTGGGGTCCGATCAAACCTTACGTCACATCAAAATGTAAAATTTTATATAGGATGCTCAAAAAGTACTGCTACGGGTTTATATTTGCAACTCGGTAAAATTTTAACAATATATCCCTACAAGCTATCCCGATCCTATATTAATTCAATATTGCCCTATTATACATGTAGATACATGAATTTATTATGGGAAACAACCTTCTGAGCATGAAGTTTATTAGAAGGACAGGTTTGATAAATTACAATCACAATGATATCACAAGCCAATCATGAAGATTTCAAGCAGCCATCATTATTTCATGACGTTTACAACTTATTGACTGACTTTAATGTAAATACATGCGTTTACAATGCTTAATTTATTGTTTTATAGAAGCAACGCACGTTACTGAATATTCTTTTGGGCACAAAGTTGCTAAGTATCAGCATGATTGAATACACGCCGAAAAAATTTAAATGCTTCATTACAAGAAATCGCTATACGTATTTCTTTCATTTCTGTATTACTGCTGTATAAAGGGTAATGACAAGTCTGGGATATGTCGTGCCCAGAGCCAGAACTCGCACTGGTTTATATTTTTTTCTGGGTTTTTTTCCCTTCCAAATATAAGCGCTCTAGCAAACATGGGTTGTACACGATTCCCAGGCGAGGTTATTAATCACAGAAGATGAGGTATTCTTTTTTCTTTTAAATTTGTTGATATATTCAGCTTTTGTATTGTTTCTTTAGTATATGGACAACTTTCAACATTTCAGGTGGAAGAAAGCATAATCAGAAGTGAAGAAAATAGCCCTCCGCCGCCTTATTGGCAGTGTGCAGCCTGCCGGAAACAACACGACACCTCCAACAGAAAAGTAGGCTATTTAAAACGCCCCCGTGTGTCGCTTCTGATCTTTCACACTGATAACTTTGTAACAGTATAAAGCAGTGTTCAGTTTGTTTGTATATGATGAGCTTTGTTGCCGATATAGAGAACAATATAACACAGCGTTAACAAATGTCCAAATGCAGAATTCTTGGTATTTGAGAGGGGGGGGGGGGTATTGACATTCAAAAGTTAAGTATCTCTAGACCCAATACCGATTTCTTCATTTTGTTATAATGCAATATACTGGTTTCCACACGTGTATGTACACCCACAGTAATAACAGGTACACCGTGTATGTACACCCACAGTAATTACAAATACACCGTGTATGTACACCCACAGTAATTACAGTTTCACCGTGTATGTACACCCACAGTAATTACAGATAGACTGTGTATGTACACCCACAGTAATAACAGATACACCGTGTATGTACACCCACAGTAATTACAGGTACACCGTGTATGTACACCCACAGTACTTACAGATAGACGTGTATGTACACCCACAGTAATTACAGATAGACGTGTATGTACACCCACAGTAATTACAGATACACCGTGTATGTACACCCACAGTAATTACAGATAGATGTGTGTGTACACCCACAGTAATTACAGTTTCACCGTGTATGTACACCCACAGTAATTACAGATAGACGTGTATGTACACCCACAGTAATTACAGATAGACGTGTATGTACACCCACAGTAATTACAGATACACCGTGTATGTACACCCACAGTAATTACAGATACACTGTGTATGTACACCCACAGTAATTACAGATAGACGTGTATGTACACCCACAGTAATTACAGATACACCGTGTATGTACACCCACAGCAATTACAGTTTCACCGTGTATGTACACCCACAGTAATTACAGTTTCACCGTGTATCTACACCCACAGTAATTACAGATAGACGTGTATGTACACCCACAGTAATTACAGATACACCGTGTACATACACCCACAGTAATTACAGATAGACGTGTATGTACACCCACAGTAATTACAGATACACCGTGTACATACACCCACAGTAATTACAGATAGACGTGTATGTACACCCACAGTAATTACAGATAGACGTGTATGTACACCCACAGTAATTACAGATAGACGTGTATGTACACCCACAGTAATTACAGATACACCGTGTATGTACACCCACAGTAATTACAGATAGACGTGTATGTACACCCACAGTAATTACAGATAGACGTGTATGTACACCCACAGTAATTACAGATAGACATGTATGTACACCCACAGTAATTACAGATAGACGTGTATGTACACCCACAGTAATTACAGATACACCGTGTATGTACACCTACAGTAATTATAGATACACCGTGTATGTACACCCACAGTAATTACAGTTTCACCGTGTATGTACACCCACAGTAATTACAGTTTCACCGTGTATGTACACCCACAGTAATTACAGATACACCGTGTATGTACACCCACAGTAATTACAGATAGACGTGTATGTACACCCACAGTAATTACAGATAGACGTGTATGTACACCCACAGTAATTACAGATAGACGTGTATGTACACCCACAGTAATTACAGTTTCACCGTGTATGTACACCCACAGTAATTACAGATACACCGTGTATGTACACCTACAGTAATTATAGATACACCGTGTATGTACACCCACAGTAATTACAGATAGACGTGTATGTACACCCACAGTAATTACAGTTTCACCGTGTATGTACACCCACAGTAATTACAGATACACCGTGTATGTACACCTACAGTAATTATAGATACACCGTGTATGTACACCCACAGTAATTACAGTTTCACCGTGTATGTACACCCACAGTAATTACAGTTTCACCGTGTATGTACACCCACAGTAATTACAGTTTCACCGTGTATGTACACCCACAGTAATTACAGATACACCGTGTATGTACACCCACAGTAATTACAGATAGACGTGTATGTACACCCACAGTAATTACAGATAGACGTGTATGTACACCCACAGTAATTACAGATAGACGTGTATGTACACCCACAGTAATTACAGATACACCGTGTATGTACACCCACAGTAATTACAGATATATCTTGTATGTACACCCACAGTAATTACAGATACACCGTGTATGTACACCCACAGTAATTACAGATACACCGTGTATGTACACCCACAGTAATTACAGATAGACGTGTATGTACACCCACAGTAATTACAGATAGACGTGTATGTACACAGTAATTACAGATAGACGTGTATGTACACAGTAATTACAGATAGACGTGTATGTACACAGTAATTACAGATAGACGTGTATGTACACAGTAATTACAGATAGACGTGTATGTACACAGTAATTACAGATAGACGTGTATGTACACAGTAATTACAGATAGACGTGTATGTACACAGTAAATACAGATAGACGTGTATGTACACAGTAATTACAGATAGACGTGTATGTACACAGTAATTACAGATAGACGTGTATGTACACAGTAATAACAGATAGACGCTGACGGTGTTTTAAACAAGGATTGTCAAATGTTCAATATACATAATTATGCAATGTTGATGTCAAGTTCTATAGTTTGACATGTGATGCAACTTACCAGTACAATCAATTAAACAAACGAAAATATTCATAAATCAAAAATAAATAAAACCAAAGTACATAAAGAAAATTAGCTGTCTTTGTACAATTCCATTTTATTCCTTAATAGAACGTTTCCCATGCATGTTTACACTATCGATAATTCTCGGCAGTTACCGACGGCCAGACATCACCTGATACATAAATTGTCCTTTCTCTTTCAGTTTCAGTGTAAACGATGTGTAGAGACGGTATGCGATTCGTGTTACCAGCAACACTTTACGATGCCTAACGGGGAGCGGATCGTGGTTTGCGATAATTGCTATAATGAACTCTCCCTGGACGAAAGTGCCACGTGATGGAGGTGAAAAGTGGAGAAATTTACAAGGACCAGGAGGGGAGTTAATCCATGGTATCATGACAGTTATAGAAACACTTTATTGTTATTCACATATCCCAATACTGCATATTTAAGTTTTTTTTATGAAATAAAATAATGCTATTATGGCGGATCTAAAGGAAGAGTGTCGAGGGTTGCAACACCCTTTGGTTGAACAATTTAACAAAGAGGGTCTTTTTTGCCATTTCAGCGTATTCAACCCCCCCCCCCCCCCCTGTTTTGGTGATAAAATTACATACTCGGGTCAAACCCCCCCCCCCCCTTTAAAATTTTCTGGAGTCGCCCCTGTGTTATAAGAAACAATAAATAAACACCGAATCTAGATACAAAAATATTCACTTCCGTGTCATGTCTCAAATTGTGTGATTCATGCTTTTTAAGGATGCATTTTATCTTGCAGAAATTGTATTTTTAGAAATGTTCTAAGATGTTAAAGATATTACAGTATATCTATATCCGTAGGGAGGAAAAGCTGCTATCATTTACATGTACATATAAACAAGTAAATTGTTCTTTGTACAAAATATGATATACATGTACTTACGCTTTGAGTGTGCATGCATTTAATTGTGATGAATAATAACATTTTACATCGCGCATTATTACATGGATAAAGTATGACACTTTAAACATACAGTGTGCAATATTCCATGTGAATATTTGCTTTAACTACTTATTTTCATTTCAAAACTTTTTTTACGGGTGAGAGTTTATAACTCGGTGAAATGATATTTTCATTTCCAATGTTTTTGCCTTTGATAATGTATCTTTACAAATTGTAATGATATCCATTTCCTCATGAACGCGTTACAGTCGTAAACAATGCGCGTATGAATACAGGTTAATATTGCACGCATATTTTATCGGCTGGGAATCCCGACAGAAATGAAAGTAGAATGTAGATATAAGAAATGTACTTCATTGATGAATATACACGAGGGTATGAACTACGAGGCTTCACACGGACACGCTCTATGACGCGCTTCCTTCACACGGACATGTATACTCTATGACGCTTCACACGGACATGCTCTATGACGCTTCACACGGACATACTCTATGACGCTTCACACGGATATGCTCTATGACGCTTCACACGGACATACTCTATGACGCTTCACACGGACATACTCTATGACGCTTCACACGGACATACTCTATGACGTTTCACACGGACATGCTCTATGACGCGCTTCCTTCACACGGACATGCTCTATGACGCTTCACACGGACATGCTCTATGACGCTTCACACGGACATACTCTATGACGCTTCACACGGACATACTCTATGACACGCTTCATGAACTGCATTGCAGTTCATATCTCATGTATATTTATTTCTTAGTATACTGTATCACTATTTAGAAACTTATGCAAACGGGTTGCTATAATCAGCATTACAAGATTCTATTCACGTATTATTGATTAACAAAACACCTTATAAAGAGGGCATGATATTAACTATTGAACAACGTGTGATACTAATAATGATGGGTGGTGGTGATGATGATCAAGGAGAGAGAGAGAGAGAGAGAGAGAGAGAGAGAGAGAGAGAGAGAGAGAGAGAGAGAGAGCAAGTTTCCTGTTAGATATGATAAGCTGGCAATGCATATCTTTGAAATTATGTTGAATATTGTTAACTGATATAAGTTTGTTGTTTTGAAATAAAAATGTTACAACCCTGATGAAGTTTTGTTGCTTTAATTAAGTTTAATTCTAAACTATCCATCCCCAATGTTACAACCCTGATGAAGTTTTGTTGCTTTAATTAAGTTTAATTCTAAACTATCTACCCCGTAAGGAACGCGAGACACTGGGGAACGTATTTGATTATGGTTTGTATATAGTTAAAGTATAAAATGAGACTATTAATATAATAAAAACAATGAGATATAATGCGTTATAGAAACATTGGAATATATGCTGGGCACGCAATTCGTTTTGTTACATGTACAGTTGTAGTATGTTTACAGGTTCGAAGTGGAGCAGATAACCAGGTTCTATGATCTCCCGATCGATTGTACAAAAATATTCAAGTTTTGATTTTAGCTGTATATAAAGCAAGTCTTGAAATGGCCTCCTCTTGTGATATCCTAGATCCCCCATTTAAAAAGAGAGTCCAGTGAATTTAAAAAATGTGGGGTGGAGGTGAGGTGACATCTGAGATAGTACTTTTTGTCCCCGTAAATGAAAACTGCAGTTACTCATGACACAAAGTAATTTTCTAGTTAAGATTTTCAAATCAAAGTTGATAGGGTAGGCATGTAGCCCGTGTAACCCCTTAGCCGTCCGTAGTGCTATACACCTACTATGAGGGAAAGAATTTAAAAGTCCTTATATTAGAAAAACTACAAGAAAATACGGTTCTTCTGAAAAGTGTCTCTTTCTGATGTCGCAGCTGTAATAATATTGGGCTGCTAACACATAACACTGGGCTACTGCCACGTTATAAGACTGGCCTGCCACATAATTACCAGGAAAAGTTAATCATTGTTGATGATTGATATCACTATAGGAATTAGAACTCTCTCTCTCTCTCTCTCTCTCTCTCTCTCTCTCTCTCTCTCGATCGATCGATCGATCGATATATACAGTAGTACGACAAAGTGCTTAAAATACTTTTTAATATATTTTTTCATTGACAAATTAATTTGCAATAAAAAAAATCAGTGTTGAAAATAAAAAAGAAGTTGGAGCCCTAACAATATGTAAGCCCAAAAAATGTGTGTCCTATCGCATTTTGCACCGGTCCTAACTCCCCAATAAATATTGACCGGTCGCTAAACCATATTTAGATGATTAATATTTCAGTAGCATATTTATGCTCCGAGGTAAAAATAAACTGTTTCCTGTACAAAGGGAAGTTACTCGTATAACAGTTGAGGGTTGTAAACAAACAACGACATAGGATTAGCGTATGGATTCTGAGGTACGTTTTATAATCTATTGTACAAATCCAGTGTAACATATGTTCTATAGCAACTCAGTTTACGAATTTTAAATTCAATTGGTTATCAATGGATAAGCATTCAAAAATAGATATTGTTGTTTTTGTTGCCTTAGGGGCTCATATATAACGACTCGATGACGCACGTAAATAAATGGTGAAGAAATAGGCCTTGCCAGGAAAGACACGACTTTTACAGAAGATGGGTCGGGGAGAGGTCAGCGCCAGGGGTAAGCAGGGCAGGATCGCCGTCCCTGCTATGCCTCGTCCCATGGCAATACTTTGTTGTGTTCTGAATTTCCTCGTCCCAGGGTTAGGTAGGAGTTATCTTTCCTTGTATACTGAACCAAATGTAAATATTTTATTTCATGTGCCAATTTTCTCAGCAGTTGAAAAAAAACGTAGTTCAAATACTTCCGAAGTTGAAAATTAAGTTCACTAGAATGAATGACTCATGAAAATATTGTGTACATATGAGTAATACTGTCGAAAATCGTCGTTCAAGTCCATGTACTTTATGTAATAGTGTGCAGGAACTGGAGAGTAGAAAAATTGTGGTTGGACCGAGAGTTGAACCCGGAACCTTGCATTACTAATCAGGTGCCCTAACCACTGAGCTATCCAGGCCAATATCCTCAGTCCGACCATATCTCCCCACCCACCACACCCCCCTCCTTAAATTTCAACTATACACATATATATATATAACCCAAACCACTACAAATGTATTTTTATGGTACTTTCGTTGTCAATGAAATTTTAAATTTTAAACAAATTTACAGTATAATTCACTATATTCTTATTCCACAATGTTACAAAAATTTAGTTTACAAAAAAAAACAAAAAACAAAAAACAAACAAACAAACAAAAAAAAACAAAAAACCCTTACATTTAAAATGTCGAAATCGTTAACCAAGCTGACAATAAGTTTTATCACTCTAGTAAGGTTAATGAAACGTATATAGCATATCTGTATTTTTATTGGATACTTGAAGTCTTTGATAAAACTAGAAAGTGTACAGTGGATACATTTGTTTCCATATTTTCCTGAATTAATGCTTCTTCCTTAACCAGTCTGATTAAAACCAGCCCCCCTTCTCCTGACGACGATAGGAGAAAGGGGGCTGGTTTTAATCAGACTGTTCCTTAACCATATGCTTTTCTGCGAAATTACCTATAAATTGAGATAATATTATGTAAAAACGAACCTCCACTATCTATATTGCCGCAGGTAGCCTACACCTCGATCACAACATAGCCTACACCCTGCATGTTGGGGTATACTCGATGTTGTATATTTCGAAGCTTTTTATTTTGCTTTGCATGAAAATACTGGTTTTGCAATATACACTTCATGTATGAGCTGGAGTGATCTCTCTTTGAAAGCTCTACAAGTGTATTTCAGATTTCTGATATGAAATAGCTACATGTAGGTATCAAATTGATAGAGCAATTCCGTCAGATATTACAATCAATAATACGTACATAGAATCCGGTATGCTATACATGTAAAAACACTTCAACAACAGACACGATATCAACATCGAACGTAGAACATATTTTATTTTACCAATCAAGGGCCCTCAAGGGGCAGCATGAAAATATATACAAATAATGTACATATACATATACAAGTAAAGAAAGAAGTGATTACATAACACATAGTTACATGCAAATACAGTGAGTGTCATATATTGTTCAAAATAAATTTTCCAGTTATATTTAGAATAGATGGCTCTTCAGAACATAATATGTAAATTAATTTTTGTTCATCATTGAGTTTAGTAAAAAAAAAGTTAACTTTTTTTTCTTTAGCACCACAAAAAGATTTTCTTTCTTAAACTTTTCACATTTAATCAAAATATATATGTCAAGGCTAAAGCACATTTTGGATCAGGGTTTAAAGTTTTACCTAAAATACACAAGTGTGTTTAGTAATCACGTTTTACGTATCATATAAAACCTGTCAGTCTTCAAGTATATTTTTCTTACAATTGCAAGATTTATAGAGATAATTCTCTAAGAGTATATGTTTAAGAGGGTCTAATGGACGAAGAAATAAAGTCTTCATTTAGATTTCACCACAAATGAGATAAGAGTCCACAGTGAGGTCAATTATGGTGAAATTACATGTACCTACATGCCTTTCCATTGTTTTTATATCATCCCAAATACAAATGACATTCATTCCTTAAAAAGTGTGTTTCGCAATTTTACGGGTTTTTATGTCTAGTTGATAAATCAGTCCTTTATCGAGAAATAGAATATTAGCATAGGATTTTGATCGAATTGATAAATTGATTGATTGATTGATTTAACGTCCCTCTCTGGAATATTTCACTCACATAGAGACGTGATCATTGCCGGCGAAGGGCTGCAAAATTTAGACCTATGTTCGGCCCTTATGACCTTTGAGCAAGGAGGGGTCTTTATTGTGCCACACTTGCTGTGACACGGGACCTCGGTTTTTTGCGGTCTCATTCGAAGGACCGCCCCATTTAGTCGCCTTTTACGACAAGCAAGGGGTACTGAGGACCTATTCTAACCCGGATCCCCTGGGAATTTCATCGAAAAAGCATGGTGAATATAGATGTTATATAGTATCTAGTAGGTGAGAAATTCGCTTTTGAAAATTATATGGGGAAACATTTTCCCGATAGGATTTTAAAAATACAATCCTGTAGGCAAATTCACAGATTTGTACAGGAATTAACCCCCCCCCCCCTCTCTCCCCCCCCCCCCCCCCCCCCACAAATAAAAATTTTAGTTTCCTTAGAGGTTAGATAAGATTCCCTCAGGAGTCAACAAAATCCTACAGCATTTTAAAATTGCCATAAGATAAGATGATATTTATGTAAAGTCGGGTTTACAAAAACATCAATTCTTTTATTAAAGTATCACACCAGTTCAGTTGTAGTTTCATATATTTAAAAGATTTTTTTCATGCGCGATTTTTCTCATTTCCCGACCTCTTATTCTTTTCTCTTAATTTTTGTACCCCTGATTAGGAATTTTTATTTTATTTTTGTAATTTGCAGAAATAATAAATTGTTTACAAAGGAACTATTTGATGTTGGTAGCTGAGGCAACTTCCTGAGGTGCACTCAGGCTGTTTACACACATGTGAAAAACAGGGGATTTGAGGAGTCTCTTGTTTTTAGAAAATGCCGAATATGGTGTTGTTTTCCCGGTGTCGGCAGACACTGTCTCAGGTAACATATAGAACATCTCCGACTGCGTTATTTAACATCAATTTAGCAAACTAATTTTTATTTGTCTTCTATAGTAATATATGGTGAAAATAATTACCGGTGTGATACCTTGAAATCTATCCGACTACGGGATATTTTCATAGATAATTTTTTCCTAAGGGAAATTAAAATTTTCTGTAGGCTTTCTTTGATTCTGATTAGAGTTGGTGATCTGATGTGAATTTAGTTTTCCTATAGGAAAATTATTTTCCCCATATTTTTTCTAAAGCAAATACAAACCTATTTCACCTATACCATCTAGTGAATATAGGATTAAACTTTCTTTTTGAAGAATTTATCGATGTGAAAACTCTGGACATTTTACTCACAAACTGAATAAAAGTGTCAAGCAATGTTATGTTAAACTGTTCAGGGTTTACACGTCCATAAATTGGTTCTTATAATTCCAATTCCAATTCGTTCCCTGCATGTATTATACCAATTTCAAAAACTTGAATAGTTTCCCCGCATTACACCATTTGTTTTCATGCGCGTATGAATACATCACGTTTTCAGATTTATTCTCGTGCAGCTTTATTTCCGTCCAATCTAAACAATTGTAATGAATACCATTGGGAATATTCACCTGTAACAAAGGCATCTGCATTCCGTAGACCAGAAGATAGTTTTGAATTCCCAAGAAATAATGCATCGCGGGATGGAGTTGTTCACTTTTCATGTGGCGGATTGTAGAATTAATAGAAATTGTACTTGTATATCTATCAATTCTTTGTTAAATATACATGTACAATATCTAGTTATTCACCTAAAATCACTTATCTTAAAAGGCCCTAAATTCAGAGAATCCCAGCCTTTCAAATGGCGACAGAACTTCGTCTCTATGATGAATTCTGTAGAAGATTGTGGGCTAAATATGAAGAAGAAATTGGCGCATTGTCAGAATGGAGAAAAAAGTATAAAGAGGAATATTAGACATATCAAAACAAAAGGTCGAACCATATATCCTTCTGTATTTAGGAAACCAGAAAATGATTTTAAAAAAAATTAGATGGGTTACACGAGGATTAAGTTTTGGTTCCAACTGACAAAGATTGCAACAACATTGTTTTTGTTTGGACAATTCATTATTTTTTAAAGCTCATTATTACAACTGTATTTTAAACGAATTTATCTTTAGTTCCACATTTGATAATCCTATTTATACATGTACTCCTATAGGCGCCATGTTCTTCTTCATATTTAGCCCAAAGTTGATATTAAAAAAATGCTGGAGTTCCTCATTGACAATATCTTCATAGTCTTTGGAGATCAGGTCTTCCAACAGTTTGTTGGAATTCCCATGGGCACGAATTGTGCTCCTTTATTAGATAACCTGTATTTATATTCTTACGAGACGGACATTGTTTAAAAGCTTCAAACTGAGAAGAAAAATTCTCTTGCAGTGGCCTTCAACTCGGCATTTAGATATATCGACGACCTCTTATCTTAACTTCCTATATTTATACAGCAATATTCCATCGTCACCTGCGTATTGTGTTTATGTTTTTCAACTGATTCAGTACAAAAGAACATGTTCTACTTATGATCAGTTTTTAAATCTAGGCGGGCTGTTGAGTCGAAAAATAAGTTGATATTACAGGGGTTTCAACTGTCTCGCTCAAAGTCAGAATTTCAAAATTTCTATGGTCGTTATAACGATTTAATTCACAGATAAAACCCGCCATTGGGTCAAATACTGTCTGATGTGTTTCATACCAATTATTATGCCGTTTTTGCATGCTGATTTTTACTACGGATTGCACCATTGATCTGATCAATATATAAGGCTCACGGCGGGTGTGACTGGTCGATAGGGGATGCGTTCTCCTTCTAAGTATCTGATCCCACATCTGGTGTCTCCAGGGGTCCGTGTTCGCCCAACTCTTAATTTTGTATTCTTATTGAAGGAGTTATGAGATTGATCATTGTTCGTTATCTTCAACTTTGTTCCTGCTGTGAGCGAGGAAGATAATTTTGACCATGTGTATGTTTTTATATTCTGTTTGATTTGTACCTTTACAGGAACGATAATCGCGGGATTTACAGTGTGCTGTTGTGCACGCAGCGAAGACATGACGTGTTGCGAGAAGCTGAGTAGCTTTTGCATAAGTTTCTGGATTGGTATACTTCAAATTCTCACCCTTCCGGTTCTTCTGCTCGGGTGGATCTGGAGTTGTGTATGGGGCGTATCTTTTATCGGAATGTCAAGTGAGGAACTTTGAATACTCCAGAAATTTTAGCATAGTTTAATTTCTTTCTTTGTTTCTATTTCAACCTGATAATTTTATTCATTGGTTTTAAAGGAGGCATTGGGATAAAAAGAAGAGAATAATCCCAACCGTTCCCCATATCACATCCCGTATTAACCCCGATATTCCCATATCACATCCCGTATTAACCCGGATAATCCAATATCACATCCCGTATTAACCCCGATATTCCAATATCACATCCCGTATTAACCCCGATATTCCAATATCACATCCCGTATTAACCCCCCAATATTCCAATATCACATCCCGTATTAACCCCGATATTCCAATATCACATTCCGTATTAACCCCGATATTCCAATATCACATCCCGTATTAACCCCTGATATTCCAATATCACATCCCACATTAACCCCGATATTCCAATATCACATCCCGTATTAACCCCTGATATTCCAATATCACATCCCGTATTAACCCCTGATATTCCAATATCACATCCCGTATTAACCCCGATATTCCAATATCAACTCGCGGGTCGATATGGGAAACAGTTGGCATTTTCCCTGTACTTTGTGATAACATACCAAAAAAAAAAAAAGACAAAGAAATATTATAGTAATAACATAATGTACAAGACTAAAATGAATGATATGAATATACGTTGTAATTTCAGACGAATATTACCTTGATAATCCGGTTATGGATAACGGACACGTGATTGCCACTAACCAATCAACCGTCGTTACAACTCCACCTCGTCCACAAGCGCATGGGTATCCTAGGGCAATGACAGCACAACCAGAGTACCCTGTCCAACAACCAATGCAGGGAGGGTATCATCCGGGCTATCAACAGCAGCAGCAACCATATCACGGACAGGTGCCCCCGCAGCAGTTTTATGGATCCGCACCTTCTGCGCCTTATGGATCCACGCCTTCCGCACCACCCTCTGAAGAGCCACAGTACCCACAACCCGGCACCAGTGGCTATGGGGGAATGAACACACAACCAGGACCGTATTATGGGGAGCCCCCACCCCCTTATTCCGAAGCCGACCTCCCTCCGGCAAAACCACCTGTGAAATCATGAAGGGGTTTTGTTTAAGTTGTTGAACTTTAATTGTTGATGCTTGTGAGTCTTTCAAGCTGGACGATATATTTATTATGCCACAGACGTATTGTAATATAAGTTACATATTTTACATGTACATAGAGGCCATATGGGATTAAATGTAATTTATAACTAAGATGTTCCAAACATGCACAGTTGCAAGACAAGAACGAGTTCGTAAACAAACCATTTCTTACATGCTAGTATGTAATACAAATCCACCATTCAAAAAAGCTCATAAAGTCATTTCTGGATTGGTTAATTGTAATAATTAATAAAAACTTCAGAAACATTTACAGAAACATGTTTTAATCAACATAGTTTAATTCTGTTTCATTTGTAGGTACAT
Source organism: Ostrea edulis (assembly GCF_947568905.1). NCBI lineage: Eukaryota > Metazoa > Mollusca > Bivalvia > Ostreida > Ostreidae > Ostrea > Ostrea edulis. The sequence continues at coordinate 62,647,110 of NC_079170.1, read as the reverse complement.
GTAGTTTTCAAGCAGGGAAATTAATATTGCGATTTAATCGTTATACCGGTATTTCCACAACAAATCGTCATAAAATTATTATTAAGTTTTGGAAAGGTGATAAAATTTGATATTTTCGAGAGAAAATGGTATTTAATTCAGAAAATTGAAATTGGACCAGCAATGTTGTCCGGAGATATTTTTATAAAATGGAACGATTCTGTGTTTATATAGCGAATTGTTTGTTTGCGAACTCGCGCTTGTCTTGCTGCTGTTCAGGTATCTCTCATTGTATTGCATACCTCATTCATCACGTGTATACGACGAATATGTTCATTTTATAAGTATACCACTGCGGAAGGAATAGATCTACACAAGTTCTTATGGTTTTAAAATAATGCTTTACTTGAAAAGCGATAACGCAATACGCAAGTTTAGAGATGCATCTGAGTTATTTCCCTTTATGGAGTTCTCGAACTCATTAAGCGAAAAGAAATTGTTTGCACGTGGGGTGGCATATCGCTACATGTGTAAACATATCATATAAAATCAGTTTCTCGTACGAGTTTAATATTTTACATGGAATTAGTTGAAACACAAAATGAGGAAGACAATTTTATAACCAATATTCAAGGAGCAAAGAAAATCTCATCATTAACTTGCCTGTATATACAATAATCAAGCTTTTATTCGAAAATCGGCGTTAATCTTGTAAATTTTCTTTACAGTAAAACATTTATGTCGATGATATTTTTAATTTTCTACAGTTAAACATGTACATGTATCTTTAAACAGAAGCCGTTTTTTGTATTATTCATTATTTTTCCTATTAACTGCTTTCTCTGTTCCACATCAGCGTCCAAATGTTAGTAATTCTTGCTCCAACACAGAAGAGCTCACACAAGACTTGCGTATTGCAGTGTTGCATTCCATCGCAGTCTCACCTGTTTACACCTTTTTTTCATTTCCAGGTCTGATGTTTTCACAAACCTGGCTTTGAAAGTTGTTCATCAAATTTTTATCTATACTTTAAATACTTCTTTTAGTTATTTTTATCTATTATGTCTAGTTTACATATGGTATTTGATTGAAATTAAATAAAAATGTATACCAAAAAAAAAAAAAAAAAACCTGATGTGGAAGTTTATCAAAATATATTTTACCACTCCGCCATCATTGATTGGAAAACTTACGATAAGTCTCTGAAATAGAAGTATTACTTATAATATAAGACGAGTTACAAATCTTATATAAACCATATGAGGAACCCAAACAGCTTGTTACTACGCTTTCACATTCAGCATGTTGAATATGTATGTTCTGGTACTGAACACGACATTGGAAAGGTATACATATCACAAATGAAGACTATCAAGTTATGAATGGTTGAGGGTTTGTACACCTACATGTACCATGATAAACAAGGATATGCCGAAATGCAGTTCTCTTTTATCCAGATTTTCAGAAATTCTTCATAAAAGACACGTGCTTCAGTGTGCTACCTTGTTTTGATTCCCTGATATTTATTTCTTGTTATAGATTTGTTGCAACCTTATCAATAGAAGAAAATGCCTACCATTTGTGGAGCACGTTTTCGACATACACGTAAGAGTTTTCTTTTCTATTGATTACTTTGTTATTCGTTACATCAGTAATTCGGAAAGGTGTTTGTGCATGTAGTACTACAGATTGGGAAATTAACACGGGAGCTTTAATTTCACTATGTTCAACATTGATCATTTTCCTGTGACATTAAACCCACAGTGAATAATACATGTATATTAATATTTCCATGTTTTTGTAATCTATATTTTACAGTAGATTTTCCTATAACGTGAAATTGATATCGCGACTGTGCCCTTGTAAAAAAGATCGTGAAATATGAGCACAGCAGACTAATCTGCACCGCGCCACGATTATAAGTAATAAAGTTACGTAATATAAGCATTTTAAAAATGTTTTAATAAAAGTTACATCGCATTTACAGGGCCGTAAGTTAACCTTCAATTTGGAGGAGGCAGGAAATTAGGCGGGGGTCTGGGGGCCGCCCAGGCCCCCAGACGCTGAGCACATTTTGTGCACACTGAACACGTTTCGTGCAAAATACTTGATTCTAGGGCCTTCTAAGATGTTACTTGACTAACTCATTCTAAAAGAAAGATTTGGAATGCTTTTTAAGGGAGGTATCATGTTCTTAGTTATTTGAAACAACATAAATTCTAATGAACTTTAAATTTTAATTTTTTTTGGTTCAAAAGTTGGAGGAGGCAGATGCCTCCTCCGCCTCCATGTAATTTACGGCCCTGATTTACTTATGGTATTTCCTATCACTTCTTGTGTTCATCACGATCAGTTAGCACTGGCTGGGTTTTAACCTAATTCTATGGGTTAAATATCAACGTCACCATTGCCCTGGTGATTTATTTCAACACTGTGCTGTCTTCCTGATGAAATTCTACAAAAAATATCCTAGAACTGTACAATATTAATTTCTTTAAAAGGAAAGAAAATTGTAAAAAAGAGACCCTGCCTTTGATTTGATCGTATGGGTTTTAGTCAAAACCTCCAGATGATATTGAATTTCCTGGACAATAAGATTTTTCCTGTCTAATTGCTTGCATTTTATCTGCATTTTTTAAAGCCCAGTGCTAACCTTCTGCAGCAAGTCCGTGTCATATGCTGTACATGAGAATGAAAGTTCATATCATGAAAACAAAACTAATCAACTGGCTCGAAACCAATGCAGCCTTTATAATTAATGAAAATACGGTCTAAACGATTTCTAATTCAGTAAGGGCTTGTTTTCTTTAAGCATGAAGAGAGGTCATGTCAGACGGGTACCTGTAAAGTGCGAAACGAAACGAAATCTACCGAAACGAAACAGATTGTATAACTGAACTCTTTTAATTATAATAATTAAAAATGGTATCTTGGGCCCCAGTGAAAGTTACCACATATAAATAAAATTTCCCTCCCCTTTGATATAGGATTTCGGCATGACTGATATATACAAAGTTTTAAAAGTTGGAGGGGGAGGATGAGTAAGCACAAAGTACATATCCGAAGTTGATTAAATACCATGTGCTATTAGTTTTGAATCCATAGATTTCAGAACGGAGGGATACAGTATCAGAGGTCTTGGGAAACACACTAAACAAGGGGTGGGGTCGCTGGCGTTGGATCCACCTTTGGGTATAGATACATTGTTTGAAGAAGTCGGTGTCTGAGAAAGTTGAAAGCAGGAAGAGCTATTAACCTCTTATTTGATCTCTAACTACTGAGGTGTGAGTACTTTCAATAATGGAAACAATTGAATAGTATACCATATTATATGAATGCAATTCGGTAAGATATATATACATGTATTATTAAAAATTATTATTGATATTTAGTGAGTCTAAAGATAACTCTATACATTTGGGGTTTTGCTAAGACGGGGAATTGAAAACGGGACGGAAAACGGATTTTTTTAATGCAATAATATCAGGAGGAGGTCAGCATTTTGTAAAATCAAAAGGCTTATGAACAAGGGAAGCAGAAATTACAAAGAGAACAGGAGGGCATACTCAGAATACACCGTTTGATATACTACATATAAATACACAATATTCACATGTATACATAGATTTGTCTTTAGAGCAAAAAATACTGAAACATGTATTTATGCCCAAAGGCGGATCCAGCGCCGGCGACACCACCTCTCGTTTAGTATGTTTCTCCAGACCTCTGACCTGTGAGACTGTAACTCTCCGTTCTGAAATTTATGGATCCGAAACTAGTTGCACATGGTTTTTAATTAACTTCGGATATGTACTTTGTCCCCCCCCCCCCCCCCCCCCCCCACTTCCAACTTTTAAAACTTTGTATCAGTCAAGCCGAAAGCCTACATCAAAGGGGAGGCGAATTTTATCTATATGTGGTAACTTTCACAGGGGCCTAAGATACCATTTTAATTATTATGATTAAAAGAGTTCGTTTATACAATCTGTTTCGTTTCGGTGGGCTTCGTTTCGTTTCGGTGGGTTTCGTTTTGTTTCGGTAGATTTCGTTTCGTTTCGTTTCGCACTTTACAGGTACCCATGTCAGACACTCTTTTTCTTTAAAACGGGGCAACAGTATACAGTTATTGACTTGGTTCGAGGACGACAACAGTTTTGTTTGACCTGAGAAAGGATCTGCTGCCCGAAGCCGCAGAACTGTTTTCCCTTATCCTGGTGATATTCATGTACATAACCAATGAAATTAAGGCAAACGGTCAACAAGATCATAACCGATGAAATTAAGGCAAACGGTCAACAAGATCATAACCAATGAAATTAAGGCAAACGGTCAACAAGATCATAACCGATGAAATTAAGGCAAACGGTCAACAAGATCCGATCGAAGGCAAACGTTCGGGAGGCTCGTTCAACAGAACAGTAAGCGGTGGATTTGGGGATTTTTTTTTTTTTTTAGGTCGTTAGGACGCTCAAAACGGGAGGATCGGGTTTGATTTTAAGACGTTTAAAATTAGGTAGTTACTGTTCCTAGGCCTTTGCCAAGTTTCTAAACTTAGAAGTGAAAAAAAAACCCTCGCTTCTACTGCCGCGCATAACATAAAAAAAACCCCAGCAAACAGATACTTTTAAAATTATAATCAAAATGACCATGCATGTCTTTTCTTAGTAATTTTAAAAATGGAAAAACGAAGGTGTATAACAACAGGTTATTTCAAAAGTGAAAAATGTAAATCACCAGTCGCTAGCACTAATTTTTACGTATATTTCAAAGGTTTGAATTGATATACGTAAATTCCCCTCATGTAAAGATTCAAGTCTGGCATTGCCTCCATTGATATCTAAAGAAAATATTTCGAGCCTTATAAATTAGAAAAATCTTTCTGTTTAGTGGAAAGTGTATTGGTTGATATTAGAAATCGTTAAACCGACTGACAAATGTTTCAGAAATAAAACCAACATTTTCATGTAATAATACCATATCAAGCTAATTATTTGACTTTGATGGAACCTTGAGTAGATCAAAGAATCCTGGACATCTAGCACAATGGTGAATCTGTGTACAAAGTCATAACGATCAAAATCGTATTTTAAAAATAGGCTGATCAGGCCATTGGGAAATTTGCATTTTGAACATACGTTTACGGCATGTAAACTAATCGACACTAATTGTCACGTGAATATTGACAAAGTTTTGTCAATGGTTGTCTCCCCATGTGTGCTTAGCTGATGACGAAGCATATCTAAGTTTACCATATAGCAAGTGCCTATATACACTGGTATGGTAAATTCCACGTCATGCTTTTATTCTACAGAAGATCCACTTAGTTATCGTACGTCATATCATGTAAACTCTCTTCTGCTCAGGGCAGGCAATATAGTAGTATGTTAAAATTCGAGGGAATATTTTTTCTTTTAAATTTCGTTCCAATAAGTAAAATACTATGTACAGGAATTTTTAAATTCTTGTAGAATTTTCTATCTTACCATAAGGTATTCCATGCCCCTTAGTAGACAAACATTCCGATGAAAAAATATCAATTTTATGCGAAAATTTGAAATTCTGCTGATGTTTTGTTGAAATCCTTAGGGATCCTATTTCCCCTAATCTAATTCACCTTTAAAAGTCTTAAAATTTCTTCTAAAGCTTGTAAAATTATTTTTGTAAAGTCCATATGGGAATTTTTTTTCCTTAGGGATCGGTCAATATTTATTGGGGGTTGGGACCGGTGCATTCCATATTTCCATGTTTAAAAAAACTTATGTCCTATCTTCTAAGAATACGTTAAATTCTGGTCTGTATCCTTCGAGTTTTGACGAACATGATGTACCATTTTTATTTTCTGGGATTGAAATCCATACTCCATGCAATTTTATTCACAGCTGGATACTTCTTTTGTGATTTTTAATTACATATTTTAATATAAAAAATTTACAAAGGTCCAGTATTTTATTGCAAATTGTCTCTAGTAAATTCAACATGGAATAAAGCATGCACACAATTCAGTATTATTGTTTGTAAGATATTAAATACTTTATAATATTTTTTGCTCATTGATACATTTGCAAAATAATAATAATAATAATAATAAAATAATAATAATAATAATAATAAAATGTTGCTGTCCTATCAGTGTTGAAAATAAAAAGGTAGGAGTCCTATTAGTATGTAAGTCAAAATAAATGTATGTCCTATTGCATTTTGTACTGGTCCCAACTCCCCAATAATTATTGACCGGTCCCTTAGAAGAAATTCATTATTGCCATGCGTTTTTCTTCTTTCAAAACTGAATTTCGTTTTAGGCAGGTGCGAGTCACCTATGACAAAAATAGTTTTGTCTGTACTTGTAGAGACAATGGTGTTTAGATGGGATATTCCATTTCCTTAGAAGGGATGACGGGCACTGATAGATAATCCGTTTACATGTTATTTATCTATATGGGATTATTACGTGTTAAATAAATTCATGCAGTTATGAACTAATATATACAATGTTTTACGATGTAATTGTATCTTAAAATATGGTGGATTAGAGTATTTAAAACAGGCACTCTATCCTAAACCCCATGCATGTATGAACATATAACGTTGGCAATAATCATCGACAATTCGGGATCTCTTTAATACTCACGTTGCATTAGGTGGCAGGGGACAGTTTATTTGGTTTTGAAACATGTGGATAGGGGGTATACACCAAAGTCAGATTATGACAGACTAATGAAAAATCATATTTCCCTTTTATGTCCATACTTGTATTTCATATTAGTGTAGTTAATAAATTATGACCCTAAATTACATGTAATCTATAAATACTGGTGCTGGTGCACAAAACATGCTCTGAGCAGGTTCCCCTTTTTTGCTTTGATTTTCCCTCATTTGGGCTAATCCGCACCACCCCCACACCATCACAGTACCAAACATGGGGATTTAGACACTGTGCACAATCAAGAACCCTATCTGCCCTTCTCAAAAATCTACCTCTCATATGGGGCCATCCACCTTCCCTCACAGCTACAGACCTTTTGCTAGACCCTGCATGTTTTCACCGGAATTTCTTCAGCAACTGACCACGTGTCTTAGTTTCGTATTTGCACCCATCTATATGCTAGGAATCATGGTGACACCTACATGTTGTATATCAACATTTTTACTAAGCACTCAACTACATTTGACATGCATCCTAAAATTATTGTATACATTTTTACACATGTAATATCACTTCAAACACGGGGTAATTCCATTTTTTGAAAAAGTTGACCGGGCCTATAGTGCGAAACTGTCCCCTGCTACCTTATGTACCTAAGTTGTTAGTTGACCGCCAGCGTGCCATTATCCGGGAACAGACATAGGTTTCGTCAGATGAAATGCACCCTTTGACAACAGAAGGAACTGTTTTTCTTTTTTAACAGTTCTTGACCGCTATTTGAATTCTGATCTATATTACATGTATATGGTATTGTACATTGGAATTCTGGGAGATTGTACTGGTTCTATATTACATGTATATGGTATTGTACATTGGAATTCTGGGAGATTGTACTGGTTCTATATTACATGTATATGGTATTGTACATTGGAATTCTGGGAGATTGTCTATGTTTTATATTACATGTATATGTCATTGTACATTGGAATTCTGGGAGATAGTCATTGTTCTATATTACATGGTACATATGTATTGTACTGTGATTATGTCATCCTTGGATTTTGTTGGTAGTTAGTGTTAGCAATTTAAAGAAGCACGAAAAGTAGTTCTGATTATTTTTCGTCCTCCACCACTAGAGAGTTCCTTTAGAGTATTCCTACTGCGGTTACTATTTTATGGTAGCATCCATTTGTTGTGAACCTGCATATACCTCTCAATGGAAAGGTTACTCAAAGTGTGGGGTATCGGGTTCGAATATAGATATTGTAGCATGCTATATTTCACATACATTACAATCACCTTTCTATCAATTTTGCTCTACAGTGTGAGAATATTGGAAATCATGAAATTCATGGAAAGTATTCCGTTTTTAATTTGTTTCAGAAAGAGTCAATTCAAGCTCTGTATATGTTTTGAAAACGTTTGAACTTAACACAAATAAGCAACGCACCTGGAAATAAACAGCAATATTTCCATATAAATATTTCCCCAAAACTGTTCTGTTATGCTTTTTTAAGATTATTAAATCGGATGTGCTTTTCTTTGATACTATATGTACGATATTACAAATTGTATATACATGTACATGTTACAATATTTGATTTCTTCCAAAAACGCTGCATACACATGTCCCCCTTTTTCTATACATTTGAACAACGTAAGGTACAATAGTTCAGTATGTTAGGTACTTTGCGTTTGACCTTAACCGAAGGTTCATTTCTGGATAAGCAAACACATAAAATCGTCTCTCTTCGTCCCTATTATCACGTGTTAATAGAATATAAAAATGGATGCTATAGTAGTTTTAATATTGTGAGATTTGGCGTTAAATCATTGCTCTGTTAATAGATTTCTTTCAAGCTGTAATGCGGTTTCAAATTGTTTTCATGATTTAGTGACGTCAGAGGCCAAAGAAAAATGGTTTCCAACAACAATTGTAGATCGGGGCACAAATTGGCGCGGGTAATACACCGTAATAGTTTTCAGATTAAGTGTTCACTGAATTATGTTGGTCTGACAATTACTACGACTGACAAAGACGACCCTGGAGAGCTTTTAGTTCCGTTGCAGGTTATAACACCATAATAAGATCGTGTATGTACAATTTTGTGAAACCTGTAAATACCAATCCCGAGGGAGGTAGGAATTATTGGTATGGCGATCCCAGCTCATTCAGATGTCGACTAGTGATGTTCTTTATTTCACCATTCCACTCAATAGAGATTTCTAGAGGGGACACTTTGTGTCTTCTTCCTCTTCAAAATCAATTAATTCAAAGAATAAATCTGATTTGGGTTCTATTATAACCGGGCAAACGTCTAGTATTCCGTAATAAACTTTGTTCTTCCACATTCCCAAAGAAACAATGGGATACGTTTTACTGTTGATAAAACTTAGGTAATGTAATTTTTACTCTTAGTTAGAGTATTGATTATTTAAAGCTAAAACTTGTCAAATAAATGAGTTTCTCAAAGGACGCAAATTTGCACGTAAAGGAAAAAAATTGAAAACATCTGGTTATAACAAAATGAACCACGGATGACCATCTCTTCTATTGTTCAGAGTAACCCGCCTGTCCATTTTTGGCTAATATATTGCATAGTTGATAAGATTGCGGTAGCGTTTTCTATTCTGAATATTCAATTAGGAAACGTGTTTGCTTATTGGAAAACCTCCTACAAAATTAATTTATTAGTATCTGATCTCATCAAATATAACATACTGGATATCAAAGTATAGGCCACATCTTCTGTTTACAATTCATTCGACTTCCATATAGTTTTTGCAATATAAATTGATTATACACTATAATTAACTATCTTAAAAGACTGGTCAAATTGTTTCATAAAATACGATGCAAGGGAAACTACCCTTAGATTATCAAGAATGTAAAATATTCTGTAAATATGCATCATGCAAAGTCCAGACTTTTTTCTTTACTGTCCTTTGTAATTTGTGATGTTGATACAAGTGAAAATATATATCGTGGAATTTTTTATAAATTTGGCCTACAAAGACAGAGTCCTATACACTTTCATAAGATGATTTTGGTAGTATATAAGATAATTAGTCCTGCATTATGCAAGTGGAATAATTAGCTGAGGAAAGATTTAGAATTTTTTTTAAAAACTTTAATTATATAAATAACTTTTAAAACGTGTGCTTGAATACCATGGAAGCTTGTGTGCTTTACATTAACATGCTCACTACACCGCATCCTTCGTCTTGTCTTGGATTGCGCGCGCTATGTCTCTCTTTTGTCTAAATCCTAATAATAATACTTTTTTCCCAAGCCAAGGTCTTGGTGGTTAATGGAGAATGGGAGCGTGTAATACAGGGACCGTTTGGAGAGGGTTGAACAAACAAACGACTGCAAGCAGAGTCGCACTTCACTTCTATACCGTCACTCTTGAACACAACGTTTGGCAAACTTACGCCATTAATTAAAATGACATTTTGTCTTATATTAATAGAATTTTTCGATTTCTCTTTGGTGAAAAGTGTTTAGTAATGTTTGAGCTATCATAGATATTGTTCGCTAGATCTTTTGAAAATGATTTTTCTATAGAAGAACAAAACAAAACCCGGACTGTATCCATTTAAAAATCAATCGTGCTCGCTGAGACGCTTTGAAGGACCCCTGACGAGTGGAGGCTAGAATTAGATGTTGAATCTATTAAGAAAACATTGGAAGTAGAACAAAAAGCCACCTAACCATTTTTCTTGCACCGCATGCATGCAATTCTCTCCAAAGTATGACTATTCAATAACCCAAGTGTACATTTCCTGACGAACGACATTTTACACGAAAACGTTCAAAAGACTGTGATCGAATGAGTTTTAAAACATCTGTGGCACTTCTTTTTGTTTGTTTACAGTTGGAATAGTTTGTTAAACTTTTGTCCAAATTGTGCATTAAATACCACCTTACTTAATAATGGTGTAATAAATTTTTGTTAAAATCAATTTTCCTGTTGCATAATAACCTCCTCGGTTGCAGATTTAATGCACTTTATATTTACCCTCACCGGAGTTAATTAAAACATCAGTATGTTTTCTCAGCATTAAAACTGGAAAGTCATCGCGATGTTTACATGTACTTTCCAATCTCCTACAAACGTGCGATGACATGCATATCAGGGATTGAATGGAGAGTTGAGCAACGGTGCATTTTTTCTTGATAAATTGAGGGATGCATATCAGCAAAGACAACCAACACCATGATGACGACAACAACGACGATATATGATAATGATGGAAAGAAATATTGTAGAAATCATAAAGATGAACGAAATGATGAACGGGATGTATACGAAACACACTCTATGCTCCTCCCACGTGGTATTGTTAGAGTTCTAAACGCTCATTTTTGTAATATGCCAAATCTGTCATAAGAACAATCTCGCAGAATCGTCAGTAAAAATCCCTCTTTTGAATTAATTTTCATTATCTATGCGATGAAAATTATTTTCCTGCATCACATGACACATAACTTCTCGCAAGATTAACCCACAAAGACCATTGTGAGATCAAATTTCGACAGTTATTATACAAACGCTGGCCCCAATGTATTAAATGAAGAACGAATCTCTCAGCCTAGGTCAACACAACATATTGTTCTCGGGTCTCTTGGGGACAGTTTAACATCCTGATTTTAATCCACTCACCTCGGCGTTGCTGCTCTGTGATTTCCATTCTGCGTTCATTTGAATTAATTTTCAATGCATAATAATTGACTGGAATTCGATTCCACTCAACCATAGAGAAAATCTATTCAGCAGAGGTTTTGGAAATATTGTAAAAGATACGCCGAATTTTCTACAGTATGTAGAATATCACTTACATGTTGAAATTATGAATTACGGCATTTTGAGACTCTTTCCATTTCAATATCGCGTAAAAACTATCTCCAAGAATTTATAGGAGGAGCAATACTCAGGTTGATCTCCAAACCTTGTGCGATATTTATTTTCAAAATTAATCGGCAGTATACCATTTTGAAATTCCATTCATATAAGTAAAATATCAAATCAAAGAAATACAACACAGAAATAAAAGTCTTACATTGAAATGATAAAATAATGAAGATAAGGCACAGTGATCAATCTCATAAATTCCATAAAGACTATAGAATTAAGAACAGAGCGAACATGGACCCCTGGACATACTAGAGATGGGATGAGGTGCCTAGGAGGAGTAAGTTTCCCCTGTCCACCGGTCACACCCACCTTAAGCCCTTTATCTTGATCAGGTAAACGGAGTAATCCTCATATGTAATTTTATTTTAAGGGATAATTAATACGTTATTTTGATGTATTTCAGGGCCGTAAATTACATGGAGGCGGAGGAGGCAGCTGCCTCCTCCAACTTTTGAGCCAAAAAAAAATTAAAATTTAAAGTTCATTAGAATTTATGTTGTTTCCAATAACTAAGAACATGATACCTCCCTTAAAAAGCATTCCAAATCTTTCTTTTAGAATGAGTTAGTCAAGTAACATCTTAGAAGGCCCTAGAATCAAGGATTTTGCACGAAACGTGTTCAGTGTGCACAAAATGTGCTCAGCGTCTGGGGGCCGCCCAGGCCCCCAGACCCCCGCCTAATTTCCTGCCTCCTCCAAATTGAAGGTTAATTTACGGCCCTGTATTTGCCTTTGCGAAATGATTCAGTACGAGACCCCCCCCCCCCAAACTATCAATGATGTATTAAACAGGTGCTCGTTCAGCTGTTATATATAGAGTAGGGGCTTGATCATGATTCTGTCAAACGTCAGTTCTTGAGTACTGATTTCTTACCATTTCCCCGTCATTTATTTTTATTTTTGTCCTCGGAAATATAAATGTAGTTTATCTACTATGCTTAAAAAACTCGTGTAGTGAAAATGTCTATATATAGCACTAACGTGACCTCACACCTGGATGTTTAGGGGTCCAGTGAACACATGGTTCATGATTATCACTGGTCACTTCATTAGAACCTTGACTTGCAGCGTGTCTAATACCACAAGACGGTCCATTTCCTATCTTTTATTTCACTGCAGACAACGTGCAAGAGTGCAAATCATTGAGATGAATCTAAACACCGCCTTACAAGATAGGGATAACAATGAAAACAGATAGTAACCTGTTGTGATTTATGCAAATTCCCGCGCAGTTATCGCGAGATTCTCGCATCTTCACCGTGAGGCAAGGAAACGTAACAAGATTCCTTCCTGCCAGATCCTGATTACCTCCCGCCAAAATTTTAATTCCCACGAACTCAACTTTTGTCTTCTATGCATTTTTAATTTGACAACTTCAAATTATCAACATGAATATTTAATTTCTATGTCTGTTCAGTTTAAACACATTTTACCAGGCACGTGATTTGGCGTCCGCTGTTTCTTTTTCGTCCTTGTTACCCAATGGCAGGATTGCCCACCTGTTGGTTCCAGGTATAATGATGTAGCTTTATATCCCAGATAAAACAACGATTTTATCTATCTATTAGAAAAAAAAACAACAACACACAAATCAATTAAAAAAAAAAAAAGAAATTGTTAACGACAGAGATTTATTTATTTTTTAAAATTTGAAATCGAGCATTCTACACACAAACATAAATGTAAGCTATGTCGTTTGCCTTATAAGGATTGTGATCTTTTCATGAAATCGAAAAATAAACTCTATTCGTTTTTCTTCCTTTCATTTATTTTTTGAATTCAGCTAAAAAATAATTATAATTATATTCTTTAAATCTTTAAAACCTATTTAATTAGGATTTAGCCCACAAAAAACAAACAAACAAACAAAAAAAAAAAAAAAAAGAAGCCGCGAAGATAAAAATGAAGCTTATTTTCCTATTTCTATTCAACGTATGCACTCCAGCAAACATATGACACTAGAGTTAGTGTATATAGGTAGAACAGTTTTTTCGTCTCTTACGAAATACGAACAATTTAATGACAATATTGCAACAAAGACGAATTATTCGAGAAGTAAAACTTATAAATTACTGGTCAATGTTATGCTTAAAAAAATTCAGATTATGAGAAAATATATTTCTTAACAAAAACTTCATATACAATGTATAATGTAAAATATTTCCCTCCTATAACACGTGATATATTGTCTGTAGAACGTAGCAGTGCAGGTATCGGTATTGGATTCTTCAAATGGCGGAGAATAAAAGCTCTACCTGTCGCCGGTCTCAGTCCCTGGGGAATACCTCCATTTTATTCCTCTATTTGTCTTAATTCAATTGTTGATGGAACTGACGGCTAAAAGGCTTTTATTCTCAGAGTTTCCTATCTCTACCACGAGAGCGTACCGAGTCCCATCAAACACTGGAATTAATCTGGGGAGTTTACCCACGAAACCCCAGAGACTTCTTGAAGATGGAAAATTGTTCATTTTCTAATTATTTTTCCCCGTTTGCCAATCTACTCGGAATTGCGATACCTTGGATTTTTCACTATACCTGATAGTCCTGATCATCAATAATATCTTCACAGAGATACCTTTTTCCCCCGGTTTTATCCACTTATTAACTTTTCGTTTCAGTGAAATCCTGGGTTGTTTTTTATCCACTACTAATTAAATTGCGAAAAGACATAGTTGGTTGTTATCTAGAGAAATTGCAGGTAGTATATTACTAATTTTAATCAAAGGTTCTGCCAGAATGTTAGCCTGTTTGTTTGCTGATGTTCTCGATTAATTGTCATCTATCGCTATTAAACGGCAGGTGAGGTATCGGTTACAGCGCGATAGTCTTCGAAGCCAAATCGGGAAACCCAGATAGAAAAAGATATGATTATTACTTTAAACAAAAAAGATACAATTTCGTCAATTCTATTACATTGTGCATGATTGTCGTTTTAATCATATTGGGCTTGCATGGGAGACACAAAAGAGACTATTCCTTTAAATGAGCCGTAACAACAGTTAAAGTTGTGTGAATTTCAAAACTTGCGCATTTCGATAATTTGTCGCAATAGTTTCGGGTTTTTTTAATGCGGGGTTTAGTTTTCGTTTTTATGATATTTTGAAATGCATGCAATGGAAAACATTTCAATTTTAACATAAATTCAACTGAATTCCAATGGCACAATGCGTTGATAGATTGTTTGGCACAACTTACGCATATTGTAGCTTATTATAGACTATTATAGCCTATTATTATAAACAAACTGTTATCTTACTGGTGAGAAAACCACTCTTTTTCAAATTCATTTATTATTAATAGTGAGTAAAGACTATTTTGAGCAAATAGCGTTTGGTTGAGTTCTTGGTAGATGTTATCATTGAAGACTGGGACTTTTAAAATCATTTTTTTTCATTTTATTTTATCTATTTATTTATTCATTTTGATTCTAAACATTTCTTTTTTTTTTATCTTGATTAATGAATATTACAAATCTTTATATGGTAAAATTAAACGAATCATATCTTCTTCTTTTGTCAATTCTACCCGAGGTTAAACTTACGACCTGTGGCACGTCCTAGCAGCATGTCACCAGCGCGCTAGTCCACTCGATCATATAAGCAAGAGTTCATCTGTGTTTTATTTATATATATATATATATATATATATATATATATATATATATATATATCCAAATTGTGTTTTTAAAAAAAATCACAGTGTCCGGTATAAAATATTAAAAGAAATAGAATAAACAGTACACATATATATATGTTTAACAAAGTGATATATTACCGCATAACGGGTATTTTTGCGGCTGGTAATTTTTGCGAAATAGCAAATCATATCTTGCGTTTGTAATTTCTGGGGTTGCTTTAGAATATTTTGCGATTGTGAATTTTATGGATTTTTCCTATCCGCAAAAGTCCACGAAAATGGACTGCCGCAGAAAATGCCCGTTGTACGGATTTTATACTCTTGATGAAAAAGAAGCTAGCTGAATATATTCAATCGCCATTAAACTATTTTTATGCATATATATATATATATATATATATATATATATATATATATAATTTTTACTATGATTAACGATAGTATTATATTTATACTATCTAAGTAATGGATTTGATGACAAAGTATGTTACTTGAATAGTATAACGTTGCACAGGTGACGTATATAAACTGTGAAGCAGTTTATAAAAAGTGTAATCATTTTAATACCCCTCCCCCTTAAAAAACTATAATATGGTACTAAATTCATTCCTTATGATTTAACTTATTCGATGATAGATATACTACCATTTTGGGATACATTTTAAGCAAAAACGTCAAGTCTTGATGACGTAACAGTCCTCTATAATTACCTAAAGTAATGCCGTTGTTCAGATTAGTAAAATTCTATGTGACAAACAAAATTAAATTACAGTTGAATAAAATATGAAAGATTTTGCAATGACCATTCAAAGTGTTTTCTGCATTATACATGTGATTAAATGAAAATATTAGATTGTTCATTATACCGTTTGTAAAGTATTATGGGTACTATAAAAAAAATTATATGGTATATCAAAGTATCGAATTGAGTACTGTAGTAATTACAATAGTCACTAATTACATTTTGGATTGGAATATTTATAGAATATGGATACGTCGAGTGTCAAGCAGTTTCGTTTTCTGATTTTTTAAAATAAAAAAGTTAATTATTCATGACTGTGTAATCCTTGATTAGAAATTCAATCCTATAAATTGCATTTGATATTTCTGCTTGACCACCTTACTGTAGATTCAAAACACGCGAAAAAATTTCATGATCACTAGAGCCGCCCAATATAACTGATTGTATTTTGCACGGTTCAATTGTAATAAAATCAAGAGTAATACAAATGAAAAATACAAAAAAATCGCGATCCGGCGCACCTGCACTGGAAGCGCCGAGATCTTGTAACGAGATCACAGGTGAGGAAAGCGTTAGCGCACTTCTAATGGACAATTGTGTTTGTTTTTCCCTTGACTCATCCTATGGTTTCGCTGTTCGATTCGTTCGTTTTACGAGCTGTAGAGCCGAAATTAGAAATTATCACCGACATAGACGTGTGATAAACTGGAAAAATAAATCAGAGGACGAGAGAAATGTGAGATTGAGAGATTGTTCTTCGTTGAAATAGGCAGAATCGTCAAGTAGACATCAAAAAGCTCGACTCCCGTATCGCGCTGTCGCTGCACCGACATTTCACCGGCGAGTCATTCGTTCCGCCAGGGTTTCACGCGATTGTTAAATGTTATCTCCGTACCTGTGCAAAAATTGTTACCAATATCGTCCAATAAAGAGGAAATATTAGTGAAATGAGTCTGCAGATAACACCCTGGTCGACACAAATGAACGTTTAGGTCGGGCGATTTCATCACCACTGCCGGGTATTATAGAGAAGATATCGTTAACGTTGGCGATAATTAAAAATTTGTTTTCGCCTTTTTACCTCTGAAATCCATAAAATCATAACATTTGAATGGATCACTAAATAAAGGCTGCCCGGGCTTCTGGTTTTCCTACAAAAGAGATTCTGAAAGACTCTTGTTGCCTTTATCCATACATAGTGTCTCTTGTTTTACAGACAGTAAAAACTTCACTTTGATTACATCGATCTTCAGTTGATATAGTATAAAGAAATATTGAATATGCAATGATTACAAATTCATAACAAAAACGTTTTTATAGCAGATCAGAAAATAATTCATGTTCTGAACTTTGTTCATTTGAAATAGCTTGTCTTCAATCAGAAATGAGTGGAAGTTGTCCATGCCGTTCTGAAGTTGACCAGATGTACGAATGACCAACGCTATTTGCAGACCAAGGCTATGGTCAGGAGCGAAGTTCTATGAAGTGGGAGTTACTCCACAGTAAATGCGACAATGATGTGGTGTCTAAACAACGGCAAACTCCTTCTTGAAGCTTCACGGACAAAACTGGCACATCAGGACCACTTCTTGTTAACATTCTGAACATTTTGTCGTTCCGAATTGTTCATTTGTGTCATGCTGAGTTTTAACACGGAGTAACTAGTCGAGATTGTCAAAGCCTGTAGAGAAACGATAATTTGACCGCTTAAATTTGACAGCTTTAAACGAGAGATTAAGCATAACTTTCCTTTTAAAATGTTCATATGGTTTACTTCGCAGTTTTATACAAAAGACACACCGGACAAAAGATTTAAAGGATGATTCCTACTATGCTATTTGTAGACGGCAAAAACATCTACAACTTTATGCATACGTTTAGTTTTTATTGCTATAAATGCTTTCTTTTCCTTTGCTATTTTTTTTTCTTTTAAAAATCATCACGGTTTGAAATGTTCAAATCTTGCATAACGATAAATAATTTAAAAAAAAAAAGTTAAATCATTAGTGAAATTAGATGAAAGGTTTCAAACTGGTAAGGAAAATTCCCATTAATATTTAAAAACTATATATAAAGTCCCTATTTTTGTAAGCATATAATGTATTTTGAATGTAGAAAATATATTTACTTAATTTTAGAGAAAGAGGCGATAAACCAACGACATTAAAACAATACCATTCTATTCTATGTATATAAATTCAAGGCGAGATTTTATGAAAAATACATATTTGTTGACTTGAATTATAAAATCCATCTTACAACCTTTATATAGAATAATTCCTATTTGAAGAAAAACGATCTTTGAAACAGAAATCTTCACGAAACACAATAACTAACAGTTCATTGAGAAGTAAAATAGAAACAATACTAGTTCATCTGAATGTTTGATGAACGTTCAATCACTCAGTGTAATACGACACCAGTTCGGGGATAACAAGTTAATTTATTGAAAGTTCATCTGATATTATCAAGTTTCTCATAAAACGCTCGAATGCTGTTATAGCGAGGACTAAAGACATAACTAGATCACTTTCATAATATCAACTTTTATTTTCAAGCGTCCATACAAATGAGACGAACTCTGGACACACGCTAAGAGCATCGCATAACAAAACATCAACCGAACGGGCTGCACATTGAATAAAATCTTTAAAAACGATACAAGATCTCTACAAGATCTGAGAATTTTATCACAGAGCTACATATTATTGCTGTAATATATTGTGGTTGCCATCTGGTTCTAGTCTGAATTCTGCTATAAGTCCTGTCAAAAATTGATCAAATATTTAGAAAAAAAACACGAATGCCTCGTGCCTCTCTAAGTTAAAGCAGTTTGTACATGCTAACACACGGTATCTGATGCATAATTACGGATAAAAAACTCTTTTCAGCTTCTTAGTAAACATAAATAATTAATTTTCTTGTCACAAACTTTGAGTGAAAAAAATCATGGGAAAAATTCTGTCAGAAAATTTTATTTAAGCATGTGATATATGTAAGATACGAATTCAAGCTTTCGTCAGGAATGATTTGTTTATAGTTTTACCATGTAAACTTGAAAACCCCAGGAAAGTGTTTAGACTGAACTGAATTAACAAAACACAATACATTGAAATCGTAATCTATCTGCAAATTGTGCAATATCTACTTCGTAATGAAATCAGATTAAAATGTTCAAAATATACATATACAATGCAAGGTTCAACTGCTGTTCAACGAATAACTGGTCTTTACCATGTTACATGTATGAAGAGAACTTGTGGAGAAAATCTGCATTGGCAGATCCCATTAAGTAGTTAGAAAACATGTTTCTATGACAACTCACAGGAGCAGAATGTCCGAAAAAGGTTGAGCGGTTGCTGACGATAGAGTTTTGTCCATTGTTTGTTAACGGATACATGGTTCCATTCCTCAGCATCTGCGCACCGGCGGACACACCAGCGGAAGTAGGGGAGGACGTAGAAACAGGAATCTGACTTCCGTCATGAAGTTTTCTCATGTGTTTCTTCAAGTCGAAATTTCTACAGAAACCCTTGCCACACATATGACACGTAAACGGCTTTTTGTCATTGTGTGTGTGCATGTGAAACGTCAAATTATAGACCTGATGAAATGCCTTGTTGCAAATGTTACATTTGTACTGCTTTTCCGCACTGTGGGTGAGTTTATGGTTTTTGTAATTTCCTTTTTGATGAAAGCCTTTCCCGCAATATTCACACTGAAACGGCTTGTAACCCATGTGAATCCGCATGTGTGTGTTAAGGGTAGAACTCCTATTGAAAGCTTTGCCGCATGTATTGCATTTGTGCGGCTTTTCGGAAGTGTGGATAATTTTGTGACGGCATAGCGTACTGGCTTGGCGGAAACCTTTCCCGCATATTTTGCAGACGAACGGGCGAGCGCCGGTGTGAACAGGCATATGCCGGGTGAGGTTGTAATGGGCATTGAAGACCTTGCCACATTCTGGACAGGTAAAAGTCTTGTTGGTTTTTATCACCGGTTTCTTGTGTTTGTTGTTTGAAATGTCATTTCCACTTCTTTCACTGTCATTTCGTGTAGTTGCTTGGTCAGAGCGCGGCTTAATATCGTCATTAACAGCAGCGTCATTTTTGGTCTCCGTTCTTTTCTTTTGAAAATCGCGTTGCTTTGTCTCTGGCATGGGTACGTCACAACTTTTAGTTTTCATTGAATTGTGATATTTAGATGTACCGGTAGATCTCAACCACTCAATCGGATAATCTCTCGAAGGCAAAGGTGAAATTTGTTGCTGCAGGAGCGAATAGTTACGGAATAGATATGCCTGATATTCCTCCATTGACATCCTCCCAAATAAAAACGCAGGATGGACCATGGAGCCGTAACCCGCCATCGCTGCACTTTGATCTTGAATTGTTCGCAAATAATCACTTTTTCTTTTTCTGTATGCATTTCCACTATCCAACCAAGTGTTGGCAGTTCTTTGCGGAATAATATGAGAAATTTCCCGTTGTTGGTCTGTAGAATGGTTCAATTTGGGAGGCCATGGTTTATCGTCAGAGTTAGTGAAACTTTTCCCATTTTTTATACCTTGGAAATCGTGCAGTGAAGTTATTTCAGCATCTTTTGAAAAATTTTCTGAAGGTTTCGTTTCTATCAAATTTTCTATAGAAAACGATAATTTTGGTTTTCGGCAGGAATTTTCTTTTTCCGATCCAGGGGATATAGCTCCAATATTGTTCATCCTTCCTGTATCAACAACAAAAAACATAAATTAATATTATACTTTAAAAATGCATATCTGGTTAAAAAAAAATACTTTGCTTATAGAAAATATATTTTAGAAATTATTCATATGATAATACATATCATGAAAGATTTAATCAAAGAACCTTCTTAACGTACGATGAAATATTTCATACAAAAAATATAAATTGCAATAATTACAAATGACCAAAAACTTACTTGATACTAAAAATATATATATATGATAAATACATTCATATTAAGTAAAATAATAATTGCAAAATCTTACTTTGTTCTCTAAGTGAATTAAGAGGGACTGCAATCGCAGCAATTCTGTCTTTTTCGGGCAAACGGCACAACAGTAATGAAGAGTTTCGGTATTTACTCGCCAACTTTAAATGTACCTCGATGTGGTCGTAGCATGCAAGTCAATAAATTCATTATTTCAAATACAATTTTTGCATTTCGTATCATTATCATTAACCGACGAAATTCATTGATTTTGATAGGTTACCTCTTGTAAAGGGCGACGACTGTGTTCCTTTAATTGACCAATCAAAGGCCACTTCGCCTCTTAACTGCTAACCGCAGTCATGTTAATGGACTTCATTAGCCATTGAAGTCCCGCCCTCCAGCTGAGAATCAAGAGCATGATGGTTAAACGAGGCGGGACTTGACGAAGATTTCAGAGACCAGACAAAATTGGTAATAATGTCAGAAAATATACACATCACACTATGGTGGTTTAGGCTTGTTAGCATTGCTGAACGATACCGAGAATGGCTGCAGATGATTCGGGGGTGAGCCTTTAAATAAACCAAATAAAGCAAAATTATAGCTACCTAAGCTTTAATGAAAGACCACGATGTACATGTATAATGATCATTTTGAATTCAGAATAAAATACCTCTATTAATAAGACATAAAACCGAGGAATCAAAAGAAGGAGTTAGGCAGGTGCTTGTTGAACTTTTACTGAATGATGCCATCACTGTTCTGTTAAAAGAAGCATACTTATGATAGTTTCAATTGTATCAAAATTATAAAAAAGTAAAATCTTAAGAGAACCGAAATAAACTTTAAAAAGTATTTGTAGTGTGGTTTTGATTAATTATTAAATCATATCAAAAGGACGAATTTGGAAAAATTCATCGGGTTTTATTTTACATGGACTTGTATGGCATTGAATGGTTGGATTGAACTTATCATATTGCGTAATGCAGTGCAACGTCAGGGGTCCTCACTTACTACACAGTACAATATTACGGTCACAGAATAGAAAACATTTAATGAAATACTATGATTATTCAGGAATACAGACTTTTAAAAATGATGAATTACTCATTTTATATATACTATTGTGCATTGCATTTATTGTTATTTTAGGAATTCCTTAAAAGTGTAATTCGTTAGGTTTTATTGAAAACATGGGGATGCATGATATTGTTAAATTTTACTTGTACAGTTTAATTTTTTGCATTTTTAAAACGACGACAATGAAAGATACGATTCTTTGTAATATATTCAAGCAGTCAAAAATGCAAATAAAGAAAATAATGCACCCCCCCCCCCAAATCCCCAAATAATTGTTGTAATTAAGCAAATATATCTACAAGTTGTGCAGAACTCTGAAACAAGACTCTCTACTCGATCTTTGTCTGTTCTGTAGATATTTAATACAAGTTTAAACCTAAATATTTTCAGAAAAAAATATTACCTACGCTTTGCATTCTATAGCAGCAAGTAATACTCACCCTTGTAGTAAGACCAAAATGAAATAAATTACCTTGTACGTATCATATTTGGTTAATTTCTATGTTTATTGCATATCATATAAATGTATGGTATATCATGGTCGTGAATTTTGATAAGATATATGAAATCATTAACAACGTCATTGCATTTGAAAATGCAGTGCATGGGAAAGAAGTTTATCAAAATCTTTTTTAAAAAGTTTCACATAACATATCCCTGGTCATGCTGACATGGCTACTGTCCATATGCTGCAAAAATGTGTGAATTCAGTTACCAGAATCAACTTTTCATTCAGAGCAAGTGTAACTTAATAAACACTTGCCTACAAAAGACTGTATTGTTCATGCCACATTTGACCGACTCGCGAACATTGTCATTCGTAAGCCCTCGGGAGGGTAAGAATCATCACAGTTAGTCTCCTAATCGCCTTGTAGGGTATTAGCGATTTAAACGATTAGACACACTGTAAAAAGGCTAATAATGTAGCGATGATCATTTTCTCACCCCTTTAAATTGTAAAAGGGGCAGTCAGAACGAAAGATGGTCTTTAAGTTTTCTGTGTCTTCATAGAAGGTCAGTTTTGCAAATTGCAACAAGATTTTATCTTAAGTGTTCTGAAATTGAATAGTAGTACTTTGGCAAATTATACGTCAGCATCAATAAAGCGTTTTGATGACCTGTAGCGGCTCGGTTGTCTTGTCTCCTGCTAATCACTGCTGAAACTTGTCGCATCACGTTTGAAGTTTCTGATTACTGTCGATCCACCCTCTAGGTAAGATAACCAATACCTATAACCTCTGTCAGGGCCGAGGATTATCGAAGGCACTTCAGTGCAATACTTTACATCACTGAAATCGAAAAGAAGATTAAAATTAAGATGAGGCGAAAAGTCTATACTCAATGATCCTACGGAATAATGGCTACAAAAAAAATAAATCTCTAAAAAAAAGAGATAATTTTTGTTGTGACAATATATCTGACAAAGTTAACAAGTGCTCCGGTGACAATATAGGTCATTTAACAACATGATATATTTTAATTTCTCATATTTTTCGGGAAACTCTACAATGGATAGAACGTGCAAAATATATTTTTTTTTAAAGTTTATTAAAATTGTTGTTTCTTATTGTACAATGACAAGAGTTGATTGTAATTTTATTAGACTGTTTTGAACTAATCTGACGAACAAAGGGCAAACCGTATTATTTTATCTGTTATAAATTATGATGCACAATGTATAATGTATTTATCTATAAAGATGCATAGCACATGAATCAGGTCAGGTCGAATATTTGTGGGACTTTGGTACATAATTTGTTCTTAATCTTGCTGATTCCTCACAGACGTTAAAATTACCAAGTTATGAAATGTGGATAGAACCCGACAGATAACTAAATGTTAGGTGAAATGAAAGAACGAGAAAAATCCCAAACACAACTAAGATAGAGGATAATTATCAAAAATTGTATTGATTATTCACTTACGTCTAATTGCAATAGTTCTTGGAGATTAATTTTTTCACCTCAAAAGATTGAGTTAATATGCAACGTCTTAATGTAAAGAATACAAATACACCAATTAATTGGTTCAAACCTGATGTTGGTGCATTTACTGTAGAAAAACAATAGAAAAGTTCACAAGAACTGTTTTAATATTTGATGTTTTACGATGGAAAGTTGCTTGAAACCTCGAGCTTTTCTGTACTGTAGAACAACAACGAAGTCACATTTGTTAACCTTGTAATTCGAAATTAACTATTTTCTACTATCATTTTCAGTTAATATCACATTTTTGTAGAAGAAAAATCAGCTCTTAGTCGCCCTCCATTACATGTAATATCTAGAGAAACTATTCCAAGTACTGTTTATTTCTTATGGTATTTAGAATATTAGTGTTATTTTCCGGAATAATGAAGATTATTTCCTAATTGATTTAATTTTCATTAATTAGAGAATACAGCATTAAGGTTGCATGTCAGTTGATGGTGACTGTTTTGCCAAACATCCGGTGTTACCAATAAATGTCTTTTGAATATGATTTTAAAAACAGATATCCCGTACCACGGTAGGTGTTGGCACGTTAGTCAACCCTCACTGCAACGGCAGTAAGCGTCATATGTAGGTCAAAACAAGAGACCCATGGGCCACATCGCTCACATGAGTAGCAGTTCCTAGCAATAAACAAGCTTGAGCAAAACTATCATTATACAAGCAGTTTGATTCAGAAAAAAAAACTTTTCGGCAAAGGTAACGACTAAAAATTCATTAATTATAAAGAAAATAAGTATCAAACTTAACTACAAATTCATTAATTATCATATGCCCTTGTAAACGGGTATGACCTTTCATATCAACAAATTTCATCTAAGGATGTTTTATGCCAATTAAGTTTGGTTCCGTATACATTCGCATGTAAAATTTTGATCTCCTATTGTGGCCCCACCCTAACCCCAGGGGTCACGATTTTTACAAACCTAAATCTCCACTTTGTCAGGAAGCTTTCCTGTAAATTTCAGCTTTTCTGGCCGAGCAGTGCTTGAGAAGATGGTTTTCAAATGACCCAACCCTATTTTTGCATGTTTGTGATTATCTCCCCTTTGAAGGGGGCATGGCCCTTTATTTGAGCAAACTTGAACCCCCTTCACCTAATAATGACTTGTATCAAGTTTGATTGAAATTGACCAAGTGGTTCAAGAGAAGAAGATTTTCTCTATATACCTTCGCATGTAAACTTTGATCCCCTACTCTGGTCTCACCCTACCCCCGGGGCCATGATTTCAACAAACTTGAATTATCCACTATTTCAGGAAGCTTTCATGTAAATTTTATGCTTTTCTGGCCCAGTGGTTCCTTAAATGACCCGCACTATTTTTGCTTTTTTGTGATTATCTCCCCTTTAAGGGGGAATGACGTTTCATTACCACAAACGTCGGCTCAGGTGAGCTAAAGTTCTAGTGAATCTGAAAGAAAAATTATGAAAAGAAACGTACAAGATACAAACAAATAATTGAAAGCAAAATAATTATTCTATGAAATAAAAATTAATGTTCAAAAATTCCAAAATGTGTCTGGCTTACACTGAATGCTTTTAATATAAAATTTATTCATTTTTCATTCCTGCAGATATGGAAATTGTCCCAAAGAATGTTTGTTGTCAAGGATCTTAGAATTCATTTGACATTTGAAGCATTGAAATTCTATCCAACGTAAACACAGCTAAATGAAAAAATCAAACATATTATTTGCGTATAGGTCTTTTCTTAATAATTCATGATCATTTGATATATTTCTTGCATAGCTAATGTTAATCGCCGGTAATAGTTGCTCATTAAGACAACATGATAATTTTCAATTGTTGTCATCACGTACCCGATCGTCTTTTCTTCGCGTCCGATTAAAATTGTAACCCTATTGACAACATTTAATATTTACACGTCCTTAATTGAGAAACGTAGAGAGGATTGCACTAACCGGATCTTAACACCTGTTCATAAAGAGCATATTATTAGCATTGAAAAAATCATTTGAAAGATCATTTTCCATGTATTAAATTTTGACACCTTTTAGTAACTTGGAAGTTTAGAAAAGCTCGAGGGATTATGTCAATGTGTGAAATATTCATCAGAAATGTGTATGTAAATACTTTGGTATAAGGAGCCTAAATTAGATATCTTTAACTATTGCTGATTATGAGTGTGTACTTTTCCAAACATAACAATGCATTGAATTTACCTGTAAATTAGTCATGGTAAATAAATACGATAGTCTGTGCACGTATTTGATCAAACTAATTAATTTTAAAGGAGTTTATGGAATTATATTGTTTTGAAACTTTTTGTTTTTAGCCGCCGACGTCTGTTTTTAACATGAAGGTAAACTTCATTTCACAAAAAGTCCAATATGACCATATTCTACAAAGATTTTTTTTCCCCTGTCCATATCTAAAAATTTGTATTAAACACCCCAAAATAATCTCTTGAATGACCTTCGGGAAAAAATAATTATCAGTCTTGTTTGAAAAAAAAAGCTATTGTGACAAGTTCCCTTGAAGAAGTGCGGTTTTACCATGTTCAGTGAACACAACAAAATTAAGTGGGCGTGTCTCGTCATTGCCCCTGTCATCTTTGCAGGTGTTGGGAAATAATGCACCACTCTTCGATAAACTACTCAAGTTCGATATGCCTTCAATGTAAAAAGGTAACCCAGCTCTGTAGGTGCTAATAAGTGATATAAGTATTTATCATTGGAGATTCCCAAGTCAATAATTGAACGCGGCGTAATGATATGCTCTTTTATTCTATTCTCAGTGTGGTGTCAGTAAAAAAAAGAAATTTTTCAGTTGTATCAATACGCCAGAGAGTGTCCGGGACACTTTTCTATCGCACGCCTTTTGAATAAGCCTGTGGCCCCCATATTTACTTTCTGATCAATATCGTTCTTTATGAGTTACCGCAGTTGAGCAGTGTGCTCTTTCTCAATTAAACTTCATTTAATCAGTAATGTAAATTTGAATTGACGCTTTTGATATCGACTGGTATTAAAGTTAAGTAAATCATTAATATTACACTACAATTATTTAAAATTATTCATTCAGATTGTAAAGTGTCTATAATGTTGCTTTTGCCTTCAAAATAAAGGTTCATTTAAAAACATAATAGACAGGAAGGGCCGCTACACGAAGCAATATTGGAGGACGTTCGTCTGATTAGAATTCCTTGTGTGAGATGTTATGTAATGATTGATCTAAAGAAGGAATAAACAGAACAGAGACATTTGATATGGATGGAAAGTGGGGATATGTACAATACTATTTTTAGATTGAAGTGCAACGTCTTTTGTTAAAAATTGCAGTATTAGTAGAAAGTAATCTGATAAAATTAACCCCAGCTAGACTTGAACTCCAGATCAGCAGCCGACACGTTAACCTACTGGGTTACCCAACTTGTCATTTAGACTTTAAAGGAATATTTATGTATTGCTAATATTTATAGTTTTATTCAAGTTTAATTTCCAAAGGAAATCGGCAATTACAAGGTATTATTCCTTCTAAAGAAAATAAAACAGTGAAGTAGTTTTCGTTCATCCAAATCAGAAGTCAATATACATGTAGTTTTAAGTCAAGATATGGTCTTCGGAATGTGAATTTTTAAAAAAAAATACTAGCATTAAGTTTCAGGATATATTCTAAGTTTATTGCTGTTGTAACCAAATTCTGTAATGTATGTTTGTGTTGTAGATTTAAAGCATATAAAGATTGATACAAACATTATATCTAAAATTGCAGATAGTAACAAAACAGTTTCAAAGTTGCGAAGTCAATAGGGTTAACAAAATACCAGGCTTAAAGAAAACAATATTCTACAATGTTACATAAGTATGTTATTTTCTTTGAGAATAATACATGTAATTATTGACCTTATAACTGATAACATTTTGGCTAATTCAGCCATTCATAACACCATGTTGCGAGTTCATTTTTGGAATATTTTTCATCAATCAGGAAGTTAAAACACGGATATTTAATTTATTCTCTTAATAGTACAAAACTTGTAAAGCTGTGTTAGTTAATATTTAGTTCCGAATGTTCATTTTCAGATCTTTTTATTCCTAGAGAATTTTAGAATCGAGGATCTGAAATTTAGGTCGTGGAAAACTATACGAAATACCTTGTGGGAGAGTGGTGAACTGAAAATAATTCTGTTTTAAAATACATATACTGTAGACTAAAACAGTTACAAGTACGCCAGGTGATTTCTAACCGACTTTAAGATTTAATGTTAATGTATATTTTTATGGATAAATTTCAATTAGTAGAATATGAATTAGAGCACGTAATTAAGTAAATTCTAATCAGCATTTCAAAAAAGAAATAAACGATATTTAAGGATAATAAAATATATATCTTTCTTTATCTGTATCAATTTTTCATTGACGAAAACGAATTACCAGCAACAAAAGCAATGATGATTTGCTTATCGTTCATCATTAACACATAGAAATATAGCACCTTTCCTATTCGGATAACGATACCTCTGTGTGCTAATTGTAATTTCTAATTATACGGGAAAGTCGTACGCCTGTTACATAAAACCCTGCATTTTACATAAGCCGTGTATTTTACGGAGTATAACGATAATGAAAATGAATGGAAGTCATTATGTGAAAGTAAATAATTGACTGTTGCATTCCATTTCGACCTTTCGCAAGCCCATCACTTCTTTGCTGTTAATTGTCCAAAAGGTCCACCGGGACGTCGGCATATTACAGACAGGTATTGTGCAGGGATTGTAATAACCAAATGTGATCAAATATTCATCAATTTCTTCAACTTGATTAAACGATGTTGGCCTTTTTCATTCCTCTAGAGTTTTAAACGTAAATGAAATGTCGGCTTTTTGCAGTTGATGTTCGTTTTTTAACCCATTGTCCCAAACCAAATTACTAGATAGCGTTTTTGAAACCGATTATATTGCACAACACACCTTACTCTCTCTCTCTCTCTCTCTCTCTCTCTCTCTCTCTCTCTCTCATGGCTTTCCAAGTCATGCAATAGCACAAGATGCCATATTGACTGAACACCCGAATATCAAGTTGAGCAGCGACACAGAAACTGGTTTCGCATACTATCACAAATACAAATTTTTGATTGTTTCTTTCTTCTCCCACAAACAGTAAGTCGGTCATCAACCTTGCATGAGCTGCACGTGTAAACTATAAATATTCGTAATTAAGTTGGACCAATATGTTATCTAGAAACGCAGCATGTATCTTTTATATTATAGGATCTAATTGATGCCTTGATATCAAACCATCTGTGAATTTTTTGATTGATATATTTTTCAGAATAGGGACACTTACACCATGAAATAAATCAAATTGTATACGGAGGATGTGTTTTGTAGAATATCAAATAAACGGTATAATATTGGCAATCCTAAAATAAGCAGATTACATTATCGTCTGTTAAAAAACGACGTTGGCCAATCCAAAGTCTAATCCTATGTGCAATATGACTGGTGACTCCTGAAAGTGCATTTCGTTTATTTCATTGATGGCTGTTGTACTAAATCCCTTTGCACGTGGTGCATGAGCCTACCGTACTAGTCCAGCCTCATCGTGTGTATACATTGTTTATTTCTATTACAAGACCCTTTTGCGATTAGAGCATTGTTCCATTTCTTTAAAGAAAAAAATAAAACAGACCCGTTGTTCTTTTAAGGAGTCAGTAGTTCCTCAAGCCAACTGTCATCTTATTTTCATCAAATTGTCCATATCTGGTATGTTGCAGCTACCAGTTCTGGCTTTTACGCAACAGGAGAGAGAGTCGGTTCTTATTGACAGTACTCTTTAAGGCCGATTTGAAGGCCACAACCGAGCTGGCATGCACGACAGAGTCGAGTAGATGATTCTCTTATCGATTACTGAGTTCGCGTGTAGGTAGTGTTTGCTCCCGCCTGTTCGTATGACTAGGGATTTACTGTTGTTTTATATATACATGTATATTATCCAAGATGTTTTCGGTTTCGTGCTCTTTACTGAAGCTTGTTTTGATTCGGCGTTTTTAAGTTTCGCGAATTTCACAAATTGATGTGTTGGTAGTGACGAAACCATCCCCCCTCCCTCCAACCACTTTATACACGATCATCAAACGTAAGCTCGTTCTCCGCTCTTCTAGTGTTCCTTCCTATTATTTATTATATTAATTTACATTCTACTTTCATCTCTGTCGGGATTCTTAACCTTTAGAATATACGTACTATTTATCAAGTAGTTCTGTATTCATACGCGCATTGTTGTACAATATATGAATGAACATAACGGGCCCTCAGACCTTCCCGGAGACGACATCTGTCACCATCACTATCAAATGTTAGTGAACGTACAGTAACGAAATAAACAGCGTCAGTGAGATCACGTGTTCTGTTACTGAGGTGGCAGGGGACAGTTTCTTGGGTTCTGAAACATGTGGATAGGGGGTATACATCAAAGTCAGATTATGACAGACTAATGAAAGATTATGACAGACTAATGAAAAATCATATTTCCCTTTTATGTCAATACTTGTATTTCATAGTGATGTAGCTAATAAATTATGATCCTAAATTACATGTAATCTATAAATACTGGTGCTGGTCCACAAAACAGGCTCTGAGCAGGTTCCCCTTTTTTGCTTTGCTTTTCTCTCATTTGGGCTAATTCGCACCACCCACACACCATCACAGTACCAAACATGGGGATTTAGACACTGTGCACAATCAAGAACCCTATCTGCCCTTCTCAACAATCTACCTTTCATATGAGGCCATCCACCTTCTCTCACAGCTACAGACCTTTTGCTGGACCCTGCATGTTTTCACCGGGATTTCTTCAGCAACTGACCACATGCCTTAGCTTCGTATTTGCACCCATCTATATGCTAGAAATCATGGTGACACCTACATGTTGTATATCAACATTTTTATGAAGCACTCAGCTACATTTGACATGCATCCTAAAATCATTGTATACATTTTTACTCATATAATATCACTTCAAATATGGGGTAGTTCCATTTTTTTTTAAAACGTTGACCGGGCCTATAGTGTGAAACTGTCCCCTGCTACCTGATTCTGTTTCCCTTTTATTTTTATCTCATGGTCAGCCGGTACACATACAGACAAACGATTAAACGCGAAGTCTTCCGGAATTCTGCGAGTAGTGCAAATATCATAGCTAAATTAGTACTAATTTTGGTAGAAGCGCGATGTTGCTGTCTCTATCTGCAATAAAGGTTCAACTTGAATCTACAGGAGATGACATAATTATCGGGGAAAGACCAAAGCGAATAGAAGTACACAAATAATATGCTGCTTTACATCAAGGACATCATGTATTCTAAGAAAACAAAACCATTTAAAAGACTGTGTTCTTCGTAAAAGAGGATTTCTCAAAAAATAAAGACAATTAATTGTTCAAGAACTATCAAGGGCAAACGCACAAGGAAAGTACATTTTCCTTTTTTGACAAATGATGATTGAATCTTTGTCAAATTCTCGGGAAAGAAGGTCCAAATCATTTAATCCGTTCCATCGATGAGCTCCACGATCTTGTTCCGCCTGATGCTCCAGCCGAAATGGACTGCTGATTGGCTATTACATATGTATATAAGAGACTGCGCACTGAGTTTCCAATGGTTAACTCTGAATGAAATCTAAAGTAAATTTAAAATACAATTAGTCTAAATCCACACAATATTTTCTCCATCATAACTAACTGCAATATTATAGCGCCTTTTTATTATTTGCTTTGTTTTTAACCCTATCAATATGCATAGAAGTAAAATATTGTGGCATCCCTATATTTGTATAACACTTTAGCTGAGGTATACCTAGCTATTTCTGAAAATAACTGTGACTCGCTTAAATGGTGGGCAATACAATGATGTACATTGTAATATCGTGCAGCAATTCGTATTGGTTAACATATTCAATATGTAAACATATTCAATATTAACTTTTTAAACAAGTCTCTCAGGATAAGAAAAATGATTAAATTTTCTTTCTTATTCACTCATGCATTTAGTAAAGAGACACTAAAGCACATTTTGCGCAAAAATCCTGAAATGACAATTTTCCCAGCGCTTTCTTAATTTTTGTTGCATAGTTGAATATATGAACTTTACGAAAATAACACTTATCTAGATCTAAAGTTAAAAATTCTCGTTTTAACGTGAAAATACTTTTTAATGATCTATACAAAAAATATCGAGTCTCATCCTTTCAGTCTTCAGACGCATGCGTATAGACAGTAAACAGTGCAGCATGTCGTCCGGTGAGAAAAAGTGTAGTGGATAGATTCAGAATTTTGACAGATTCTGTGAGAAAAGAGGTAAAAATAGAATGAGATTAAACTCGTACGTGAACTAAAATTTACTTTGGGATCAGTATGACCATTGGAAAACAAAGAGCTAGGAGAAACGCATGGATGACACAGTGGCGGATCTAGGATTTCCGAAGGGGGATGTGAAAGTCAAATAGCCAAAATACTTAGCTATTTTGGGTGCCAAATTTTGAGTTTTAATCACAATTTGTGGCGAAAAAAGGGAGGGGGTCCTGGCCTTCTCTAAATCTGCTATTGGGACTAGCCGCGAAGACATTGATTTAAAAGCATATAAGTGCTAATTCTATCTGAAGACGACACATGTTCGTTGTAAAACATTGGTCAATAGGAATATGGAAGGGTGTCTGTTAAATTAATGATTTATAATTAATTATAAGAAGCAGGGAATAATTTCCTATTTGAAAGGCGAGTGTGAACCCCCTAAGGTGGTATTTAGATAATTTTCTACACAACACCTTTGCGGTCATTCAAAATCACGTGATGTAAATAAGCATTTGAAAGTCCGAGTCAGCATGAAGAAACCTTTAAATTCCGGATAATCTTCAAAGCGGATTTGAGAGAAAATGGATGCATCCAAATTGTTCAGAATTGTCAGTATCGATATATTTTTATCAAAACGTGTTTTAAAAAACTCTTCATTAAAATGTGGAAAATGAGCTGCAGTGTCTCTTTAAACAAGTGGTCGATGCAATCTCTGAAATGTACACCAATCTACCAAGAAGACATAAAACCACATCTGATGTAATGTCTTTAATATTTCTATGTATAATCATATTCCAATTTGATTTTGTGTTCACCTTGCATATCAAGAAATACATGCACATTCAAAGGGTAGTAAAACATTTTCAAATCTTGAGCCCGATCCCTTTGAAATGAAATACATGTACATACTGCAATACCTTCCAAGACGAGTAGAGAGATGCGTTCAAAACCAAAGCGATTTTAACATTGATGATACAGATTTCAGATCATAAAAATCAAACATCATTCGTATCGTTTTAAAACAAAGAAAGTATGTGTACACCACGTAAAAAAGTGTACGGGAGTAAAATACAAATTTTGAATTGACAAATTTATTTCAGACATGTGCGTGACAATATCGTTTACGATCTTCAGGGAATGGCTGTATTGTGTTGGGGTCTCAGCCGTACAATGCTCCCCTGTGATATCCATTGCCAATACTCTCGGTGAAACCCCCCTGGAGTTCCCTCTGAATCAGGTATATGTACTTTTGGGATGAATCTCAGCAGACAGGAAGTCATGCAGCGGAAAAAGCATAATCAAAGCAAATGGAATGTACATTATTTTGTTAAGGCTTCTATTTGGCCAGTGCAGTGTCAACACAGCGATGTCAAAATGCTGTGGGCTTTAAAAGAAATATCTGCACAAACAATAAGGAGACTAGATTTCATCCAATCCAAGTTGGGTCCACCGAACAAATTGTGTAATTTACAGTGAATCTGAAATTCAGATGCAGACCAAGACTTCAATAGCCGACACTGAACAGAAAGCTACGACCGTGTTGTCGCGTGTTATTCAGAGACGAGTCTTTTTTATGTAAATATTCATGAGGACTGTAAACCTGTTTGGCTTAGAGAAAGGTAAATGCTACAATGACTGCTGGGATCCTGAGATTGATTGAGTACACGATGGGCCCTTAATGATTCAACTACAAAGGCCGGCAACACATCATGCAATATCCTCTAATTAGATAAAAATAACAAGTCATTCAGTCCACTGGGACATCCCAGGATTTGGCCATAGGGGATCACCTAATCCTCTTGCCAACAACGGCCGTCCACTTTGGGCTTGTTTTGTAAAGGAATACATGGAAAAAAGGAAACTGTCGCACTTAGGGAGTGACCAAACTTCACCTGACCCCAAACTTAGGATAGTCTTGTGCAATGCGTTTCCGGTATGGTGTTTTTTTTTCGAATAGGAGGGAATTACACTAATGGCGATGACCGCGAAAGGGCAATGAGAAGCACAGAAGAGCATTGCATTGCCGTTTCACAGTCTCGCGGTAGCTCAGTGGTAGAGCGTTCTCCTTCGTAACTGGAAGGTCGTGAGTACGAGCCCCGTTCGTGTCATGGTCGCGTTAAACCTAAGACGTAAACATAGGTCGGATTTCTACTTCGACAAACCCTTGGCGATTAGAAGTGAAAATAACGTGTCTTTCGGATATGACCTTAAAAACAGAGGTCCCATGTCGCAGTAGGCGTTGACACGTTAAAGAACCCTCGCTACTACCATCATGAGCGCAAATCAGAGGTCTAAATTTGTGGTATATTACCTACAACTGGTGACGTTTCAATATGAGTAAAAACAATTTCGACGGACTGTAAAACAACGCATATATATATATATATATATATATAAAATCCAAATTGAAAGAGTTGATATCACACAGTCAAAATAATTCAATAAAAAAGCTGGAAAATATGCAGTTCCAAAATATATTTAAAATATATTAAATATATTTTGGAACTGCATATTTTCCTGCTTTTTTAGTGATATATATATATATATATATATATATATATATATATATATATATATATATATATATATATATATGCCTAGATGATCGAGCGGTCTAGTGTGCTGGTTACACGCTGCTAGGAGATTTGGTTCCGCAGGAGTGGGTATCCAAATAAAGTGGAATTTTCTGTGCTTTATATATATATATATAAATATATATATATATATGCATGTGTGTGTGTGGATATATATGTATCTTGATAAAGACACAGGTTGTGTCGAAAATTTGTCGTTTAAATAACCAACAGTGTCGTGGCCTTTTTCAGTGCCATCCATCCATCCTTGTTTCCCTATTTATAACAGATAACAAAACTTCCTGGGAAATTACCATATTAGGTTTTTTTGCTGCTACATGTAATTCAGCTTGAAATCTATGGTAGCTCATTTGTGCCATGCCATCTTCTCTTTATTTCGGGGTAAAAGATAACGCAACGAAAACACGATAGACTTTCGCCTCGAAAGACGACAGGACGACAGAACACAAACACTACACAATGTACGAGAAAAGACGACATCTTCAATCCGCATGTTAACGATTTGATTTTGTCGTCTTTTCGCCTGCTAATTTGCAAGTTCTCTTTTTTCTGTTTTCTTCCAACAAATCATGATATACATGACATTGTTGGAATTTATTCGCCACCTTAGCACCTAGGACACAATATCTATTTATGGTTTTTGACACTGACTCCCATTAGGAGGATCCAAGTGCTACAGCGCTTTGAGTGGCATACACCTTAGTTTGGGCGCCGCGCGTAACCGTCAGGTGGAGGCACTTAGAAAACTGCTATTTACTTATAGTAATCTAGCAAAGTTAGATATTGGAATATTTTGCGTCTGGTGCCTAGAAAAGGTGCTTCTGTTGGTCCTTAGCACAAATAAGTCTGAAGGCATCATCTGCAAAAGCGATTGGGCTCACCTTAATGGACAAAGCGTCCGACTTTTATTCCCGCCATTTAATCTCGTAAAGCTGAATAGGGGTCTATCTAGCGATTGCAAATTAGTGGGACGAAAAGAGCACAGAACGCGGAAGGACAAAGCGAACGAAGACAAAGTTAGTTCGCTAAATTGCGGGGTTTGTCTTTTCGTTTACCGGTATTTGGGGGCAAAAAAGGACGAATGCTAACTCGTTCTGTCTACTTTTCGTTTTTTCGTCTTTAAAGTGATCTAACACATCGATCTAAATTGTCGTGAATGAAAGCTGCGTTAGGATATATTTGAAAAAGTGTTGGTGCTGGCATTTTGAAACATTGCCTCGTGTACAATGTAAAATAATGAAATAAAGGATTAAAGCCTTGGGTTACCCAAACACAAGATCTACAGATTGCGAGGCTTTCTTTAATTCACTAAACTTGTTAGACGGGTGATTAATTTAAAAAGATAAAGAATTGCAGGGATCGCAACTTTCATATGAGCCTCCTTAATCATAATGGGTGGACTACGAGCCATGAACCACTCTACACATTACATATCAATTGTTACTTGTAAAATTGTTTTTTGCAAAATGTAATCATCATATTGCATATATACCGTTAATCCCCATCGTCGACCTGATTTGGTTCCATTGCCACAGAATGATAAAAATGATGAAACCTACACAACATGGCGACACTTGCATATCAAGCAGATGAACTGTATCTTTCAGATTCTTGATAGGAAGCTTAAGATTTTCGCAATAAAATTCTTATTCATTTGTATTAAAAAAAATATCAAACTCCCCATCGTGACTCTCCCCAAGGCCTCAATTTGAATCAATTTGAGTTTACACGACAGAAATGTGTTTTCATTTTAAGAAATGAATTTAATTTTTGGAAAATACACGGCAAAGCTTCGCGTCATTTCTTACATTATCATTCAGCTTTTACTAAATGCCTGTCAGAATTCCCAGTCTTTGAAATAGACGTACTATATTTATCAAGATTCGTACGCGTATTGTTTATAATTGCAACGCATTCACGAAGAAATGGCTATCATTACAATTTGTAGAGATCTCTACGGCAAAAACATTGGAAAAGTATATATATCAAATTAAAAAATTGTGTTTCCCTCACTCTTGAGAATGTGAAAAAAATCGCCCATCACAGAGTAAAATTTAACCTCTAATAAGATTGTGGCACCATCTTACCCCAGGGGTAATAATTTCAACAAATATACCTGTATACAGAACTAATGGCACATGGAAATGGTTACATATGTTTGATAAATCATATTCCTGTTGTTTTGGGGAAACATTTTGTAATACGTTTCCTACGTATCCTTTCGACGGTCGGAGATTTTGAAGAATGTTCCGCTGAAAGAGGGGTGGTGGTGGTGGTGGTTAGAAATAACATCCAACACTCAGCACCAAGAAAAGGTATGTTTAATATCCTACAGAATGAACATCGGGATCGGTCTTCTAGAGTTCAAAGGCTACAGTGCAGGGGTCACTCCCACAAGAAGTATGCGCGAAAGAACTTTTTTTTTTTTTTTGCTTAGGATGTAATTTTTTGCACATTTCTTTTGTCACCTTCTACAGAGCTTTTTCTTTCTTTTGACGTCTGAATTGTTTAAACTCCGTACAGTGTCAATTCTCCGGGACTACTTTCCCTAACGTAGAGGAAAGATATCCCGGAGAATTGACACTATTGTGTGTGTGCCTATTTAGCGGAACCTATACCGGCCCAATTTTGTAGGGTATGTAAATTCGGAAAATGCTTTGAATTCCTGAAACTCCGCTGCTTCTAGTGTATTCAAGGATCTATGAAATTGGACAGAATAAACGCAGACCTTTGTAATTTTAACAATCGATAGAATGCAACTTTCCCCTTCCGACTTATTCCAAATATGTTAATGATATCCTCCTCTGGGGCCCAGATCAGGGGGTCGCAATCTCTGTTTTTCACCACTACGCATTTTTACTCTATGGATGGGGTATGGATATATATTCCAATGTAACTTTTGAATTCCTACTGAGCCCGACTGTAAACTCTGAACTTCCGTTAATGACCCCTGGGTCATGGTTGTGAGTCTGGTGTGAACAAACTTGAAGTGATATATCCTACACGAAGATGTGTACATATTGATTGTACATAATTATACCCTTGTGATTATCAAGTATAATAATCTCCATATACAGCACTATGCAAAACATTGAATCTCTCTTGTGACCCTATCCTGAGGTTATGCAGTGGAAATATTTAAATCTACACTATATGAGGATGCTTATATATAAACTTGATAAATTTCACCATTGTTGTTCTCAAGAATCTTTCTACATACCCTATGTATAACTTTAACCCCTATTGTGACATCACCCTAAGTCAGGCGAAAAAATTGCATGTGTACTACATGAGAATGCTTGCATGCTAAATTAACAATATGTGTCTTCATTTTTCTGAAGCAAAAAGAATCTAAAAGAATAATTATCCGTGCTCTCACGAAAATCTTTGTATCCCTACATGCTGTAAACCCACTTATTTTCGCATGGGAGAAATTTTCGCACGGTTCGCGAGAATCACATCATCGCAAATATTTTTCACCGCGAACCCTTTAATGGTTTTGTACGTTTAAGATTATCTTTGTCGCGAAAATTAGTCGCCGTGATCCAGATCATCACGTATAAACGCGAAATAAAGTCGTCGCGAACAATGGTCGATTTGCACTATATATGTTGGAAGTTTTCATAACGGCTTTGGCATTTCTATCTCAAAGGTTCTCGAAATGATATTTGAAGTATCCTACTCTATTTCCACTATCTTTAAATTATTTCCCCCTTCGAGGAGAGCACGACCTTTCTGTCCAGCCAACTTGAAATTTCTTTACATAATACTTATTTTAGGTCTCAGCTAAACTTGTCTGCTGATTTCAGAGTGGTTCCGTAAAAGAATCCGAAATGTGAAAAGTTTATGTCATAATAAACTTTCTTATGTCTGTTTTGTCAGATGTCAATAGTCATTATTGACATCTGACAAAACAGACATAAGAAAGAAACCATATTTAATATGAAACTGAACTGATAAGCTTTCATCAAATGTGGGAATGCTATTCTTAAAATTACTAATTTTAGTGGCAATAACACACAACATTTAAAATCAGTGCTTTAATGGGATTTGTAGAAAAGATGTGCAAATATTTGGATTCAATCAACAGTATGTAACATGCAGTGTTGTACATATATATACTATTTATCTTTATATTCTGGAGTGCTTGTCATCATTCAAGTTCGTAATTGACCAAATCTTCAATCTGAACGAAAAGTTCATTAAATAATAAGAATTAATTTTCCCACACTTTCAAAAATCACTTCAAGTAAAAGTGTATTTAGATTGAAATAAAGAGTTTTTTCATCGAAGTCTGATAGAATAACGGAATAAATTGTATCGCACGTCATAGGTTCTTTTGAGTAGTTTTTCACTCCAAAGACCTTTCTTCACTTTCACGATTGAGGGTATCCTTTTTGGAAAACGGTAGCCTATTCTCCAGCTCTTGTCTTTTGAATAAAATGCACAAAAAGTCTTGTACATTTCACAAAAAAAAAAAAATTTGAAAGCAGGGCCACTGCATAGAACAAAACAAGGTCTATCAAACGCCCAAGAATGTTTGTCATATTAAATCTCTTCTAGTGCTTCAAATGATGGCAGGATCTCTACTTATGTCTTCTGAAATTTTCAAGTGCTTTTAAGGGTTCTCCTGATTTCCAACTCAAGGATGATTTGGCGTAAAAATCACTAAGCGTATTGTTGCTTGAACAGAAACGTTTTGTTTTGTCTCCGTCGATTCACATCATCGCAACACTTCTTCCCACTGATGTATTGTGTGAAATCTAGCTGTGAAAAATTAATTTCATTTCACATTTCATATTTTCTATTAATTCTATTTGACATTCTAGGCTGACATTTGTAGTTCAGTTAACTAGACGTGATTTAACTGGAAATAAGATAACGTAATTTTGATTCCCAATGGCTGCAACATGATGTCTTTGCGATTTCTGTATTTTTATTTCCACTAATTCCTGTTACTAATGCATTGATTCTAACAAAAACTCTATAAATACGACATACTGATTAAGGAGAATTTGCGCACTTGGGTAGGGCTGTTCACAATACAGACAAATACACGTAGATGATTTTTGAACACATTTTAATTACTGGTAGATATTGTCAATGAAGAGCCCCAGCATCTTTGTAATATAAACATCAAAGTACTTGTGCGTAGAAACATATAATATATCAATTATAATATCAGATATAAATACTGGTAATGGAAATGTATACAACCATTACAGAAATTACAATGTGTATATCTAAAACTTCAACAGTCAATGATTAACTTATATCTTAACTTGCATAAACGTAACAAGATTATTGGAAAAAATATTCAGTTTAAGTATCATTATCACACATTCTCAAAATTGGACAATCCTAAAAATAAAACGATGACAGGGACAGAGAGAGAAATAATTGACGTCATGATTTCGTAGAAAAGGGTATCACTTATACCATGAAGACATGTATTAAAATTCCTCTGAAGGAGAGTTTTAAACCGATAAATAGCCATACGATTTTCGAAATTTTCTTACATGCATATGACCGCCGTAGATTTAATGAAGTAAAAATATAAAAATATTTTTCTATTCGGTTTGTGAAAATTGTGTTATACCAATATTATACACTCGCATACAGAGTCGCATATTACATGTATCACATATGCACTCATATAATATATGTATCATATAGTCATATAATATATGTATCATATAGAGTCATATAGTATACTGTATCATATAGAGTCATATAGTATACTGTATCATATAGAGTCATATAGTATACTGTATCATATAGAGTCATATAGTATACTGTATCATATAGAGTCATATAGTATACTGTATCATATTCAGAGTCGTGTAATACCCGTATCTCATTATGTGATGAAAACTTTCCGGAAGAATTTCATGTAGCTTGTTATTTAGCTGTTAGAATGACATCAAAAAGGAATATTTGAAATGTTTTATGCTTGAAAAGAATATACATTTACGTTATACCAACATTTGAAACAAATTTTCGAATTAAAAAAGAATTAAGCATTTGAAAAATATCAATACCCAATCCCTTCTCAATGTCGTTGCTCAAACCATGTTGATATGAAGTAAATCTACATTGAAATATGTATTGACTTGGCATTGATTTATTTCTTACATGGATATATTTTACCTATCTCAAAATTTAATTAAGTGGTCAAATGTGAAATATTACTCAGTACAATTCACTTCACAGAAAGAAAGTGTTGCAATTCATTGTCCTACTGGAGTCTGCAATGAAATTACTTAATAGTTTTCTGGAATCGACTCGAAGTCTGTACATTCAATTTTTACACCTCATTATTGAGTTAAGATTTAATATCTTTAGAGATCCTAAACAGATTGGGACCATGAAAAATGCATGAAAGGGACCAAATGAATTTGAGAAGATTTATTACTACATATGAAATACGACCCACTGAGCATAAAATACGTCTTTTGATAAAGTTTAAAAATATTCATAAGTATTGGTAATTAATATTTCTTCGCGTGGCTCTATGCTCCTTACTTATTCATTTCTTTTCTCGCTTGAAAAGATCGGAAATGGGACATTCTTATTTTTTCTGATTGGGAGAAGAACACGCGACTGACGTGTAAATTGAAAATTAATTAGTCATTCTCTTTGTATAGAACCTTTGGTGATTTTTTTAGTTGTTGTTGTCATGACAACATAAACGTCATAATTCCTGATTTATCCAATCTTAAAGAAAACTGTTAAGAAATGATTTCGTTTTTAGTGGTTTGTAAAGTCTGTATTTTCAAGTGATACATTTACATTCAGAGATGTTGTTTCCTTTACATTGATTTAGCGTTTTCTATGAACGATAAATGTAAAATACTCAAGTCGTATTTTAGCTATACATTGAGAGAGAAGGAAGAAAATCATTTGATTCTAAAATAACTCTCAACTATTATTTTCAAAAAACACTGTGGTT
This sequence comes from Ostrea edulis, assembly GCF_947568905.1. Taxonomy (NCBI): domain Eukaryota; kingdom Metazoa; phylum Mollusca; class Bivalvia; order Ostreida; family Ostreidae; genus Ostrea; species Ostrea edulis. Next base: position 62,605,306 of record NC_079170.1, on the reverse strand, counting down.
GCGAACTTTGTAAGATATATTCGTGTATTTTTTGTGTTTTCTGTTCAGTACAATTATCCAGATTCTTTTTGAATAGATGGAATTTAAAAAGTATATTACATTTAGGGTAAATCAAAAAGAAAAGCACGAATACCAAAATTCATATCACAAACTCCCAATAATCATATTGATTCTTATCTCCAGAGATACCCATCTGAACTCTGGTGGATTTTCTTTATCAGGATTTATTGGACTCCGTAAGTGGACATCTCTGCCTTATTCGAACAAATAAAGCAACACACATTTCTGTCATCCATTATAATTAGAAGATGCAGTTTTCGGTTTTCAGTGACGGGGATTTCCGGTGAGAAATTACCCGGATAATGTATCGCCACTTCCTGTTCTTGCTCCATTTCCGTTCGGCATTTACACAGTCCATCGATAGCGTGCGATGCTAAATTGTGGGTGAATGTAAAGACGGGATTTGTTTGTCGTTTTCATCAAACTTGATTGATAATTGTTTTTATCACGGATAATCGTCTTCACGTATATGACAAGAGCATTAAAATAAGAAAGTGGTTTTAAAAATTGTGGTTTAGATATTGACTGTGATGTGTGTTTGATTTGTCAATCATTACAAAATACAGTTCTCATTTCTCAAATCTTTAAACTTTTACTGTTATATTGTCTGAACAAACTTGAGATACACTGCATACATGATCCCATTCAGCAATGCTAATTTTCAAAGAATTGTGAAACAAATTCCAACTCTATTTTCGCTCTCGTGTTATAGTTCCTGTACCAGAACTCCTCTGCAGCCTTTGGTCCCTTGGGATGAGTTCCGAACAGTGTCGGAGTAAAACGAAGAGCATGTCGTTTGACATTTCTGCAAATTAAACACGCGTTACCATCGATTGTCTATTCTGTGAAATCGAATCTCTCTGGCACCATTAAGACACCCAATCGTGCTCGCTATGACCTTACATTATCACCATATAGCAGGATCCCCTTCATTGTTAAGGATGGTCATATTAATAGAAAAATTGTATTGATGCCTTTTGGTGATATAAGTTGAATAATTTCATTTTCCAGGAAACAATACTCGGCTGTATCGCTAGACTCGATTCTTTTGTTTTTAGTAGGATCGTGTTTTTTCTTAAATATTATTTATTGTCCTTGAGTTATGCAACTCATCGGAATACATATAGAACATGCATATGTACAATATATCTAATTTCATAAGGTGACAACGGGTGAGTGGACAGGGGAAGATAGGAGGAGGAGAAATTACAAATATAATATAATCACGTTATCGTTTAACATACTATTAACTCTGGGTACTTCAGTGAGGCCATTTTATGATTTCAGTAGCACATAATTCCACCAAATTAATGTACAATATTACAGAGAGCTATTTTCGGCTTAAACATTTTTTTTTATGTGTGGAAAATTGTTTCTTTCAGATACATTTAACTGGGTTCATTTTCTTTACGAGATTCTGTTATAGCTTATTCCACGTTTACTAGTTCTCTCATAACGGACAGGAGACGCTCAAATCATCAGTAGCCGCCTCGATGTACAATGACACCAATCATCAACATTTTCCTTATATGTTTTTGGTTTTCTTTTATTATATTACATATCTGCTTTGAAAATTAAAAAAAATAAAAGAAGCAAAGATAAGAATCAGTGACATGATAAAACTTTATGTCTGCTGTGAAATTATTCAATCTCATTGAAATTACACGATAAAACATAAGTATCACCTAAGCGTGCTGTGTTTTTTTTATAAAACAAATAATTTAAAGATACATGTATGTATCATTTTGTGCACACCAAATCTCACGAGATTCCTGTTTTGTTAGCGGTTTGTCAAACGAAATTGACAATTTGTCATACATGAACAAGATATAATACTTCTATTTCATTGTGTTTTTCTGTAAACAATAAAAAGACAATTCGGATTTTAATTAATTTTGAAACTCTTTGTAAATTGATATTCGCCAAGAGGGCCTGGCACGAGCCCTTTAAACAATCTGATTGATGTCATTTATTCAGCATCCTATCTGCGCTTGACGGTCTGGATCTCCAAGGAATACTACTGCATTTCAAAGCGTTTACCAGAGTAAAAACGTTCGTCCACGCCAGCATCATATTATATAATTGTCAGCATATGTTTATTTCATCAGCATCAGTCGAGGAAGATTGATAAATTTCACGACTAATAATGTTTACAACACGATCACGTAAACTTCCATAAACAGTCATCGGATTAACACAGACGGCCGCCAGACTCGCCGCCGGAGTCGATTAAATCGGGTTTTCGTCACTTTGGCGTGGGGCCTTTGGCCAATTAATTTGTTACCCTGATCGGGAGGTCGATAACCAATGATGTCGTTTTCCCGGGAAAATTTTCTCTATCTAACAAAATCGAGAAATACCACTCTCGATGTAGTATGGAAATGCAGTGGAAGAAGGTCCCAGGGGCACCATCATTGCGTTGACATTTGAGAAATACTGGGTTTTGCAGCAACGGGTTGTGAGCAACTTAAGTTACAAATGGACAAAACTTTTCACGCTAAATAACTAAGAATCCCATATGATGCATTAATGTAATTGAACGACTATAAATGGCATTGGTACTTTTTCTACATATATTTAAATCAAGTTTTACACGAATAGATCCTAATATTTTAGAAAGCAAAATTTCCATTCACACAAACAAATAGTTATACATCTTTTTCTGATTTCCTTTAATTTTCCGACGACGAGTGTCGTCACTGACAATAATGGACATCAGTTTGGTTGTGAATTCATCCATCCGAAACAGTAACTGCAAACTCGTCTCATGGGCAAATGAACATAGGTACATGTACTAATATGTATTTATATTTTTCATAATTTTAACTCTGTGTTGTACTGTGTAACATGCTGTAATTCCTCTGTCTGCTGTTTCTGGGTTTTTTGTTGTTGTTTTTTTCCATTCTAGTCAGCAAATACTTTTGTAAGGTTCTGTTAAAGTTAAACGCAAAACTATATTAGCTTAATATTTATGATTTATGGAATTTGAAAATACCAGTGTCAATATTTAAATTTTTGTCGTATTAGTCGAACCACAGTAGCTCAACATAATTGCAAAGAATATGGCGACAGAAAAGGCTTTTGAAGAGCGTACTACATATACATGTAATTAAGCCAGGGTCGTGGGACATGTTACATGTAGACGAATCGCAGTGTTGTCGAACAGTCGGAGCAGTTGATGACAGGGGTTTCAACCGTCTCGTTTAAAGTCAACATCACGTAAATTCTATGTTGTTATAATAATACAACCTGTACCTAGGGCGAATGCTGTGTGACGTGTTTCGTATCAGTCGTTAGGTCTTTTTCACGTGCTGATTACTCCGTTTATAGGGCTCATGACGGGTGTGACCGGTCAACAGAGGATGTCCCCCCCCCCCCCCTATAAGGCTTCTGATGCCACCTCTAGTCCGTAATTTGTATTACTCTCAATTTTGTTTTATTATGACATTTTTTTTACGTACCTTTAACCATAATCATTAACAAAATTAAAACTAAGTTTAAGATATTATCAAATTAAAGATTTCAGTACTGTTGAACATACATGTATATCATTTTACAGAAATCAATTTTTTGTATGGGAAGGCAATAAATATGCAATTCTGCTTCATTTAAGAGCCTCTGGATAAGTTTCCTAACATCAATATTAACAACCAAAGTTTATAAACTTTTTTTCTGTCGTTGAAATAACATTTTTACAACAAGAATTTCCGACACCAATAGCACACCTAATACGTCGCATACAACACAATCCACATTAGAAGATGACGCATGACTGCCCAGTTCGTGTCCGATATGACAAAATATCGCCTTGTAGGTTAATGTCAGATGTTGGTGTAAAAGGAAAGTTACTGTTATTGTGTAAACACTGTGTCAGGGGAGACCACTCATTAATCAGATTCTCAGAAAGTTAGTGCATGATGATTTCCCCTTTATCGTTATATGAATATGTATATACAGAGTGTATTTATTGTCCCTTAATAAATAACAATTTCCCCCAAAACTTTTATTTGTTTGCTTCTTTAAACAACTGCAGTAGTCTAGCTAGATCACTAATATTACATGAAAAATATCATCAAAAATCGTGATTTGTATATATACGGAAGTTAATGATTTTAAGGATACATATGTATTAAAAGCTAAGAATAGCACTATTTTTACAGCACTATTTTTTGCCAGGTTATGCCTGTGAGTTTGATTTGTCTAAATTTCCCATATAACAAAACAACATACATTTACCTTACTTCAGTTAACAATAACATCAACTTTTCCTAATATAAACATTATTCAGTTAATTTTTTCATTATTATAAACATTATTAAGTTAATTTTTTCATTATTATAAATCAAAGTACCTGATATCTGTTCTCATGAAGGATTGCCTCATTAAAGATAAATCATCAAAAATATCAAAAGCATAAATTACATAAATAATTCAAGGTATCAAAGATTACTAAATTTAACCGTGGTATTTTTGATAAATCATTCTAAAATAGAGAGAGAGAGAGAGAGAGATAGAGAGAGAGAGAGAGAGAGAACTCATTCTACCGCATCTATGAATACATCTTGCCCATATTTTTTTTTCATTTTGAATACCTGCATAATCTTTAATCTTTTCTTTAACCTCAGTTTATTTTTAGTGCAAAGCGTAAAAAGAAAATGGGGAAAAGACGATGAGAAAATTGTAAAAGAAAAAAAAGAAGTTAATATATCGGTGTATACATGCTCATATATTTAGTCTTTATCTATTACAACTAGATGAAACCCCGTGGGAAATCACAATCAAATGATATTGCACATAGAGGAAGGACCTTTTTATTGCGTGTTTCAATTGTTGCGCACATGAATTGAATGAACGATATCTTCAATTCAAATGAATTAACGAAAACAAAATTGAATAACTGCGTGCATTTATTGATTTCATATACAGTAATAAAACTTGATTATTCTTTATGTAACATAAATGATCTCTCTCCGTACTGAAAATAAGATAATAATCTTACGAATGCATACCTAATCCGACATGCCGATTAGTTGACCAAAGACAAAACGAACGGTCGTTCAAAACTTCAATATTTGAGACTCAAGTAAACTTCCAAGAAAAGTCCCGGGCCATTCAGTATCTGACATATTGGACAGTTTTTTGACTTATTATCTGTCATCACAAAACATGTTCAACCATTCAATCAAAAAACATCTTTGTGTTTATCCATGTGTTTGTATATTCATGTACCAGTAACTGTTAATGAATTGTTGCAAAAAGTCATAATCTATAATCACGGGGAAAAATAAGGACTTTGGAAATATAAGATGAATATCGTATTTAAAAATTCATCGATGTGTCAGATCGTTGGTCTCGGAAGGGGGTTGTGTGCTTCGTTGAATGAGATATATATAGGTAAAATAATTATAAATCTTCATAAAATCATAAACATGGGCCTAGTAAAAATTATTATAAGTATAACTAACACTGAACACCAATACAATTTGTTTGCTAATCATATTGTAAACCAATCACATCTTCTCGGCTTGCCGGAGAGGCCCGAGAATGTGCGATTGGTGTGACGTTGTCTCGCTTCGTTCTTAAAATTTCCATAAGGCTGATTCAAGACTAATATCACTGATTGAAGAAACGAACAGGCCTATTTTATTCAATAATTATCAAAACTTATTTCTTCTGTAAGATCAACATCAAACATCGATAAACAACGGACTAACTTCATCGTATTATCTTAAGTTGACATTTAAAAAAAAAACCTGCATGGTTTAGATCCGCCACTCTACTTTCAATTTTTGATATTTCAGGGTAGTTTATCGAAAACGAAAGTATGTTTTCAATTAATTTTACGATATTTACTAATCAAGTAAGATTCTATTATGGCTTACGGACTTCACCTCACACATGAAACAGTATCAAAGGTTTATTGGCAAACATTGTTAATTTATAAGTATATATGCATGTCTTTGAGAGCTTGATTTCGTATTGCTATATAGGATATGTTAAGTATCTAAAGAAAATTTTCAGACGGAAAATAATCATGTCATATTTTTTTCTTCATTACAAACAATATTTTCTGCCTATGTTATTGTCCTGGGTATTCTTATTTTTTACAATTTAGGGAGGGTACGAATGGTAATGATTGTATGATACAAACATGTTTTATTATGTATGTATATATAAATACATGTACCATATGTACCCAACTCCAACTTCAACAACACCTGATACCTAAAAGTGTCGGATCCACATAGTGGGTATAAGGTCAGTAAGGTCATTTGAAAAGTTGTAAAACGTACCAACATGACCACGACAATTCAATATGTCCTCAGGACAAACGAAAAAGTTTTACTTTAATAAATATAAATGAAGGGCCGGGCGAACACGGACCCCTGGGCGCACTAGAGGCGGGATCAGGTGCCTAGGAGGAGTGAGCATCTCCTGCCTACCGGTCACACCACGTGATCCCAATAAAATAAGTCGTACGTAGAATTTGAATCACTATTTAGGAATATAAAATTCCGGAACGATACAATAATGATGTGATTAAAAAGATATATATATATATATATATATATATATATATATATATATATATATATATATATATGTTTCCTTAAATCATCCTGTTTATCATTTAATTTGTATATTCCCTTCCACTAATATTCAATGCGTCGTCTGGGCTACTTCATATTTCAGAACATTATCCGCTACTTTCCACATAATGGTTTATCAATTTACAGAAACTCAAGCGACACGTGCCCGTGCATCAAAAGACTAGATAACAATGACCAACAGAAATGGTACCATTAAGTGCGCTGATGACCGGTGCTCCCGGGAGAATGAGTGGCAAATAGACAAATGTGTTTACACGGCGCGCGTACACTGACTGCATTAACAACCTATCCAATAGAATGTCAGCATTCTTTGTGTTCTCGCGTCTCGCGAGACTTGAAATCTTAAATGATGAGCGTTAAAATGTCATCGACCACGCTTTCGTTGAATTGACTAATGCGATCTCGCCAGTAATAATCGTTAAAACAATTAAGTTGCAAAAATGCCGCTATTTGAGCCTCTGCCACCAATATCCAGTTTCATCTATTGAAAAATCTCCGTTTTCAACCAATCTTTAATCTTATATATTACACAAATAACAATCAGAGGGGATCCGAAGTGTCATTTTCGTGATCTCGCTAAGAGAGTATTGAGATGAATTTTGGAAATCAATTATCTTTTCCGTGGATCAGAGAATTAATAGTAGCCAAAGTAAATGACGAGGAACAAAAGTCGGCATTTCATCATGACGATGTTCTTTATATCGACAGTTGTCTCAAGAGAATTCATTCTATTCAGTGTTTCAGCCAGAATGTTAAGGTCTCATTTATCATTATCAAATCAAAGATTCCTATTCATTCCGAGTTATAATTACAATCTTGTACACATACAATACATAATCTATCCCACGCACTGCGGTGCTCGTGGATTTTCTAGCGTTTTCAAAAAAGATATTTCATATAAAGGTGAATAAAAAATTATTAATTTCATACATATGTTAAAAGCTGATTACAACCCTGGAAAAATAGTATATACATAATATATATATATATATATATATATATATATATATACATATATATATATATATATATATATATATATATATATATATATATATATATATATATATTACTTTCGCCTTACAGCTCTTCGGGCAGTTTTGTATTCACTATTATACTGGATACTCACTTCCACCCCCACCCCCACCCGGGGTTGGACGCACGAAATGCGGATCCAAATCTCCTAGCAGCGTGTAACCAGCATGCTAGACTACTCAACCATCTAGGCAAATCAAAAAAACTTGTTTTCGATGACGATGGAATTCTCGCCTAAATGTATTACGCTACACGCTCATTGAGAATGGAAATGGGATATAGAGATTTGGCGTAAATTTATACAAGATACACACTGCCTTTGAAATATTTCATAAAGCATAAAGATTACAATGAACTCTTAAATAAACATAACTGCCCTAAGTGAAGAAATATTTGATATAAAACTCAGAGAAATTCACTATATGTCGATACGCACCTCCACCCCTACCCGGGGTATATATAAAGGACATTCCGGTGAATATAAGTTTGAATCATTGTGGTTTGAAATGAATGTAGGATGGTGAGCAGGCATTTTCTCATTTCATGCGGATGCTGGTTATTCGAACCAGCAAAATGGTTTCAGTTTATTTGAAGGTAATTGGTAAATTTCAAAATAAAAATATTATGTAATTAAATCCTTGGCGATCAGGTCTCCAAACAGTCTGTTGAAATCCCCATGGGCACGAATTGTGCTCCTTTATTAGCTGACCTGTTTTTGTATTCTTATGGGGGTAGAATTTATATGGAAAAAAATCTTGCTGTGGCCTTTTACTCGATATCTAAATATCGATGTATTAACAATAAATGTAGATTCAATGTATCCCAGTGAATTCGAAATAACAGATACCACAGGGTCGTCCACATCTACTTCATATTTCGATATTTTATTGAATACAGACGTTAACTACACACTAACAGCTCAATTTTATGACAAACAGGATGACTTTATCTTCTCAATCGTCAACTTCCCATGTTTATGTAGCAATATTCTACGTATGACAAACTTTAAACCAAGATAGGCTATTGGCAAATAAGATGGCGTTACAGACGTTTCATAACTCTTGTCTAAAGTCAGTATTTCACAAATCTGTGGTCGTTATAATGATATAATATGCAAGTACAACCTGTCATTAGGTCGAATGCCTTCTGACCTGTTTCATACCAATTATATATCAAGCCTTTCTATGCATACTGATTTTGACTACGGAATACTCCGTTTACCCCACTCTCAATTTTGTATTCTTTATAGGATTTTTGAGATTGATCACTATTGATCTTTACTATTTCTTTGTTACTAATAATTAAGTAATGATTTTGTCTGACCAAACAAACAAATACCACAATAATTACTTCCGAGATCTATTCAATAGGGGAGGTATCATCATACAGTTCAGAAATTTTATTATGAAATGATATTTTCAATTCTCTCTTTTTTAGGTTTTATCTTGTCTGGTCTTTTTACAGTGCATTTTTTTTTTTAATTTAAATGAATAAAATAATCCAAGAACCTGGCGCATCTTTGTATGTCTCTACTCGTCTTCTGCGCAGAAAGATCATCCGTATTGTTGTAGTAATAGAAATTTATTGAGTTCATTTTCAGGATTCTGCTGATCTGTAATCACGCAACGGACATCACAACGAGCCGGAAGTTGCTAACAGGAATTTATTCGGCATCGACATCGTCAGCAAAAATTAATGAGGGCACGTGGTTCCGGTGGCGCCGCAGTAAATGAATGTTTCGATTAAAAGAATAAACACAGAGTAAATCCGAACGGCATTCAAACCATTAAATAATTATTTCTAATATTCAGAATCCTTTTACAAAAGGCCCGACAGCGGATCGTTACTGAGAAACCTAAGGAAATGATCATCAATTTTAATTAGCCAGCTTTTAGCTAGTCATAAAACTGCGATGTTCGTCAGAAAAAGCCTCCCAGCCGGACGTAGTGCTTTGTCCAGTGGTTTTGGAGAATTAGGGGATTACATATTGTGGTCCTGCGTCCTCAGATTGCAATGTTACTGGTAGTGTGTCCTAGCGAACGGCCCCTGGTCTGTCTATACGAGAAAGAGATTGCTTGGTTTAACAACGTTTCCAATATCCTTAACAACTGCGGACTTTTAAACATTTGGGAAAAAACGCATGTAATCCAAACTGGCTAAAGTCAAACGTAAAACTTGAAGCAAAAGTGGAATTCTGACGTTAAAACGCTATCAAAAAACTACGAATGTACAAAGATGAATTAAAATTCGAAAAATATTTTGATATCCTACCCAGAATAGATGCTATAACCTTCTGTAAATTTCGAACATGTAATCACCACTTACCTATTGAAAGTGGACGCTGGTGAAACGAGCCCAGAGAAACAAGAGTTTGTAATAGGTGTGATTTAAATGTAAATTAGTGGTGGATTCCACGACTTGTCTACTTGCAAGTCCCTGATTGATGTAAGGAAACAATGTTTATCGAAACAACTACGTTTCAAAATATTACTATATTTAAACATAATAATGAATTTAAACAAGCAATGTTTTCTAAGAAAATTAAGGTCCTTTATAAGAAATATAATAAAGTTTGCTCCCTGACCCAGTGAATACTCAAATTTTAAACTTCATATGTTGCCAATCTCCATACTCACGCATGCCTGAATTAAAGGGACGATTCACGATTTTCCTCCAAATTTGATTTTTCACTTTAAATGATCAAAATCTACAGTCTAATATGTTTAGAAGGTTTCACCCCCCAAAAAATCAAGGTTATTCATCATGACAGAGGCTCATTTTAGAGAATTTATTATTTGTTTTGAAAACAAAGATTGAGGTGTGTTATTTTTTACGGGGTTTTCAAAATAAATGGATATTGATCCAAGTTTATTATGTATATCACATTCCAAGTATACTTTAGGTAAAATGTGTCATTTAAAAATTAAAATTTGTGATTGTACAAAATAAAGATGCTTTAAATTACAAAATTAACGTTTCACTGGTTTGTTTGTTTACATAAAAAGACTCGAGTCTTTGTTTACATAACACAGAATCAAAGCTAACATATTGCTTTTATCCTTGCATTCAGACGGTCCAAATTTTGGTTGTCAACATTAAATGAGCTATATTTTTTTTATTTTTAACAGTAAAAATGAAAAACATTTCTTTCGAAAACGTGAACCAGTCCCTTTAAAACATTTAGTGATTTATTACCATCACTTTTATCTAAAATACTACATCTCTGCATACAATTGTGTAATTGTTATGAGATAAATAAATTCAGTTCTCAAAATCATTTTAAAAAATGTGTAGACCTGTGTTTTATTTCACAGATTTCTCTCCAAGAAGAAAACGTTTTATTTGTATACAAGATATGCATCATTTTAAAAACCTTTACTTTGTTAATAAAATTTACAAGCGTTGTGGAATAGAAATAGATTCATGATATATTTTTTTTACATGACACACGATATGACAGATATATATACATGATAAATGTTGTAGCATAAGATAATACCCCTTTGTAAAAACAAATTGTATACCTGAAAATTTGACTATTAACATTAGAAACTTTCCTTGTTTTTCACTACTATTATAACGTTTTATTGTTTAGTGGTTATGGAAGATCATGAAATAAGGCGATCAAATGAAGTGCAATTTTTGTTTATGAAAGAAGAACAGGATTATAATATTTTACCAAATGTATTAAATTTGATACCATGGTACATTGTAATTTAGGAAATAACAATTATGTGTACAACCTAAAAACCATATCCTACACATCAGCGTAACGTGACACGCATAAAGTATCTAAAGTGCAGAAATTAGACAAGGTGGATAGAAGCACAAAGCAATGGATTACTGTTTGAAATTACAGTGTTAGAAGGGGTTATGATAAAAGTTAATTGCTTTTTTAGGATAGTACCAGGATATAAAATTCTAAAACTTTTTCAAATTATGTCTTACATCAAAGAACAATGAATGTTTTCTACAAAGTTTTTTTCTTCTTCAAAGAAAGTAAAAGGAATAATTGATGATGACAAACAAACTAAACTTGAGACTACATATTACCAACTCATCTGCATCTTTCCAATAATTTCACTAAATAATTCACGCTGTCCGTTCTATCAACAATTTTCTTCTATTCTATTTTCCGTAACTTATATTTGAAGTTCAGATTTTGTTTATTCTTTACGTGATTTGCATTTAACACCCATAATTGCAAGAAAACTTTGAGAAAAATGGATGTTTTATGAATAATTAATAAATTCTAAGATTCTTGATAGAACACCAGAGATAACAAACAGTTAACCGTCAACCCATTGTCATTAATCTTATTAACGACTTCTTTCTATTTCGTTTTAATTAACTATGTATAATATGCTCAAATAGCTGAAATCTTCTAAAAGTTCTTAGAAAAGTCTACACAATTCTAAAACTACTACACAGTTTCAATATCATAACGGTTTTCCGCTGTGGTTTTGGCGATGTCAAGAAGATCTGGAAACCAAATCGTTTTGTCACATCTATTGTATTTTCAAATTTGTAAAGGTGGCAGAATATACATTTAATCTATTTTTATGTGAGAATTGGACATTTATTCATGTTGTTAAGCATTTAGCTTGTTCAATTTACTATAAATGATATGAGAGATTAACTCATTTGACAATGTATATCATGATGTAAATTTTATATAGTGATTTTAAATTCAGTGCCATACAGACGTCTAGGACGAGGCGAGTCACAAATTAAGTGTTCTATGCTTCTCAGTTACATCGTACATATTTCAATTAATTATATAAATGTATGTGTCTTGGGGATTACGATACGCAAATATAATTACAATTCAAACCTTCGACACCGAGATCACTAAAATTATATTAGTAAAGAAGATGAAGATATCACTGGATGTTTTGAACATTCCTCACAGTACTCTCAAAAAGTTTTTACTATAGTTAATAAGCGTTTACTCGTGTACGATATATTGCAAGTATAGAAATAAAAAAAAATCCTTCAATGAAATCCAATTACTGAAGGATTACATCGCTATAGATAGCGCTAGGTACATTTTGTTTAATCAATATATAGTAAATGAAAGTTTTTTCTATATCTATAGTTACATTTGTAACCACAGCTGACAATGGTATCTTAGTAGTGTCATCTTGTTTGGGTAAATATATTGATCTTTTGCAGAAATTTTTGTTCACGGGTATCATTCTACTTGTGTGAGAAATATGCAATTATCTGAGACCATTTCGTCTTCGGTGCAAACATTGCAGAGAAATGTTTAGAAACTGAAGAAATGTGTCTGATTTACCTGAGTAAAACGTGGAGAGAAAGACAAAGATCTATCAGGTTACAGAGTTAAAAAGCTACCAACATCTGGGGACGAGGCTCTCACGGCTCCTGCAAAACGTTAACGATGTTTGGCAGACCTTCCCGCCTCCGTCAGTCCTCCCCGCCATTGTTGTTTTCAGCCTCCACCCGGTATTTACCAGGGTTTGCACGTAATAAATCAGCGTCTTGTTGAAACGATTAAATATGGTTGACGGTAACAACAAGCGGCCATCCGTACAGGAATATGCTCGTTAATGACGGTGGGCATTTTAAGGTAGTGCCTTTTACCGATAAAATACGATGTATCAATTTATGGGACGAAACTAGCAATGTGGCCCCCTCTTTCTAATCAAGTTGATCAAATTTCCTAATTAAAGGACTGATATTCAACAATATAAAACTGCAAATTACTTTAATATCTCGAGGAAGGCAAAATCTTGATCAAGAAAGACCCGCTTCGTCTTCGTGTGTGTAACAGGTACTTATTTTCTTAATTTGGTTTAATCGTATCATTTCGTTGACGTCTGAAATATCAAAGAAAAGATCAATTTTCTACTTTTTGATACGATTAATTCGTCTCTCTACACGCATGCTCTCTATACGTTACACGCTAACAAACGATAACCACCAAGTTCATGTGGGACAGGCGGATGTCTCTCAAAATCTACCGAGACATATTGCTATAAAGTGCACTGCAGTGGTAAAAAAACCCATTCGTTTACCTCATTTTCAAAATATAAAGCGCTCTTCGATATTTTGTGAAGTATCACAATATTGGTTGTACAGTAGTTAATCAATTTCTAATATATTATGTTGTGAAGGTAAGACAAATATTCAGAGCACCAACTTGGAAATTATTTCCCATCATTTCTAAAACACATATATCTGAAATGTATATATATAAATAAGCAACATCATGCAGTATATGTTTTTATTCATGTATTTATTCTATTTTTAAAATAGATATTTCGTCAATCATAGCAGAAATGGTGATTGTTATCGCGAGTCCAAAAGCGATGTGAATTTTTAACATTTGCATCAATATCATAATTTTGATGTCGCTTTTTATAGCTCATTGTGTACAAGATGTTGGGTGATACAGAGACCATTAAGCGTTTTAAATGTTTTCAATATAAAATACCACCAACAAAACCGCACTGTGGAATCTAACTCCAAATGTCGGAGGACACAAGTATCAGAACTCTTTGGTCTATCGTCTCGGTAAAATGTGGACATCGGGAGTTTTCGTATATTATCTTATTGATTAGAATAAATTGTATCGATCCAAGAAACATATATCTCATAAGCTACAAAAAGTACTAGTATTGACAATAAAATCTAGTCCTGAATTTTAACAATGGAAGCTAAACAGATATTTCTCTAGATTACACACTTTAACACTTTTCTGTTTTCCACCAATTTAAATCACATTAGCTCGTCTCTAACAATGTTTCTTAATATATTTATCTAGTACAGATGTATATATTGGACGTTTTAGCAAAAAACAAAAACAAAATGAAACTTGGTTTCTCTATCGCCTAATTGACAAACCATTATTTATGTATCTTAACTTCCGTTGGGCCTTATCTAACTGATTATCAACACAATTAACTTGATAATTTTGAGATACTAAAATATCCCAACAAATTACGTCATACACAACAAAACATAGATACTGGCTTTTAGTATTTATTCTTTTTGCCAAAAATTAAAAAAAATATATCGATCTATTATTTACATATTGCTTAGTACGAGTTTTAAACAAATTTTGGATCGTAATAGCAAAATTGCTATATTACATGTTATAAAAAGTAAATATAATTTGTGAAGTCCAGAGACAGCAGTATGCATGAACTACGTACAAAGGATTTAGTCCTCTCATTAACAAAACACGTCCCCATCTATATCTCAACTCAATTGATAAAAGTTCAAGGCTCTGATATGATGATGATAATATATTGAAAAACTCCGTTGCAAAACTCTTAATATAAAAATATTGGAAAAATATTTTCAGGTAACACCTACATCACACGACATCCATATTTACTTCTTCATATTTTATCATTAAAACATCTAAGCTTTCTTATTTGTAATCATTTCTATTATAGAAATATTCTTTATGTTTATAATACACGTTTTATATATGTGGATGATGTGTTTGTGAACGGTGTGTTTGTGGACGATGTGTTTGATACACGTGGATGGTGTGTTTGATACACGTGAATGATGTGTTTGATACATGTGGACAGTGTGTTTGATACATGTGGATGGTGTGTTTGATACATGTGAATGATGTGTTTGATACATGTGGACAGTGTGTTTGATACATGTGGATGGTGTGTTTGATACATGTGAATGATGTGTTTGATACATGTGGACAGTGTGTTTGATACACGTGGATGGTGTGTTTGATACATGTGAATGATCTTTTTGATACATGTGGACAGTGTGTTTGATACATGTGGATGGTGTGTTTGATACATGTGAATGATCTGTTTGATACATGTGGACAGTGTGTTTGATACATGTGGATGGTGTGTTTGATACATGTGAATGATGTGTTTGATACATGTGGATAGTGTATTTCTGGGTGGTGTGTTTGATACACGTGGATGGTGTGTTTTATACACGTGGATAGTGTATTTGTGGGTGGTGTGTTTGATACATGTGGATGATGTGTTGATACATGTGGATGGTGTGTTTGATACACGTGGATGGTGTGTTTGATACACGTGGATGGTATGTTTGATACACGTGGATGGTGTTGTATGATACATATGGATGAAGTGTTTGATACAAGTGGATAGTGTGTTTGTGAGTGGTGTGTTTGATACATATGGATGATGTGTTGCTACACGTGGATGGTGTGTTTGATACATGTGAATGATGTGTTTGATACATGCGAATGGTGTGTTTGATACATAAGGATGGTGTGTTTGATACATGTGGACGGTGTGTTTGATACACGTGAATGGTGTGTTGATACATGTGGACGGTGTGTTTGATACACGTGAATGGTGTGTTGATACATGTGGATGGTGTGTTTGATACATGTGGATGATGTGTTGATACATGTGAATGGTGTGTTGATACATGTGAATGGTGTGTTTGATACATGTGGATGGTGTGTTTGTGGATGGTGTGTTTGATACATGTGGATGGTGTGTTTGATACATGTGAATGGTGTGTTTGATACAAGTGGATGGTGTGTTTGATACACGTGGATGGTGTGTTTGATACATGTGGACGGTGTGTTTGATACACGTGAATGGTGTGGTTGATACACGTAGATGGTGTGGTTGATACACGTGGATAGTGTGTTTGTGAGTGGTGTGTTTGATACATGTGGATGATGTGTTGATACATTTGAATGGTGTTGTATGATACATATGGATGAAGTGTTTGATACACGTGGATGGTGTGTTTGTGATGGTGTGTTTGATACACGTGGATAGTGTGTTTGTGAGTGGTGTGCTTGATACATGTGGATGATGTGTTGATACATGTGAATGGTGTGTTTGATAAATGTGGAAGGTGTGTTTGATACACGTGGATAGTGTGTTTGTGGGTGGTGTGTTTGATACATGTGGATGATGTGTTGATACACGTGGATGAAGTGTTTGATACACGTGGATAGTGTGTTTGTGAGTGGTGTGCTTGATACATGTGGATGATGTGTTGATACATGTGGATGGTGTGTTTGATACACGTGGATGGTGTGGTTGATACACATAGATGGTGTTGTATGATACATATGGATGAAGTGTTTGATACACGTGGATGGTGTGTTTGTGATGGTGTGTTTGATACATGTGGACAGTGTGTTTGAAACATGTGGATGGTGTGTTTGATATATGTGGATGGTGTGTTTGATACACGTGGATAGTGTGTTTGTGAGTAGTGTGTTTGATACATGTGGATGATGTGTTGATACATGTGAATGGTGTGTTTGATACATGCGAATAGTGTGTTTGATACATGTGGATGGTGTGTTTGATACATGCAAATGGTGTGTTTGATACACGTGAATGGTATGTTTGATACACGTGGATGGTGTTGTATGATACATATGAATGAAGTGTTTGATACACGTGGATGGTGTGTTTGATACACGTGAATGGTGTGTTTGTGATGTTGTGTTTGATACATGTGGGCGGTGTGTTTGATACATGTGGATGGTGTGTTTGTGGATGATGTGTTGATACATGTGAATGGTGTGTTTGATACATGTGAATGGTGTGTTTGTGGATGGTGTGTTTGATACATGTGGATAGTGTGTTTGTGGATGGTGTGTCTGATACATGTGGATGGTGTGTTTGATACATGTGAATGGTGTGTTTCATACATGTGAATGGTGTGTTTGTGGATGATGTGTTTGATACATGTGGATGGTGTGTTTGATACATGTGGATGGTGTGTTTCATACATGTGAATGGTGTGTTTGTGGATGATGTGTTTGATACATGTGGATGGTGTGTTTGATACACGTGGATGGTGTGTTTGATACATGTGGATAGTGTGTTTGTGGATGGTGTGTCTGATACATGTGGATGATGTGTTGATACATGTGGACGGTGTGTTTGATACATGTGGACGGTGTGTTTGATACGTGTGGATGGTGTGTTTGATAAACATGGCTGGTGTGTTTGATACATGTGGATTGTGTGTTTGATACACGTGGATAGTGTGTTTGTGGATGGTGTGTTTGATACACGTGGATGGTGTGTTTGATACATGTGGATGGTGTGTTTAATATATGTGGACGGTGCGTTTGATACATGTGGATCGTGTGTTTGATACACGGTGACGGTGTGTTTGATACACGTGGATGGTGTGTTTGATACACGTGGATGGTGTGTTTGATACATGTGAATGGTGTGTTTGATAGATGTGGATGGTGTGTTTGATATATGTGAATGGTGTGTTTGATAGATGTGGATGGTGTGTTTGATACACGTGAATGGTGTGTTTGATACATGTGGAGGGTGTGTTTGATACAAGTGGATGGTGTGTTTCATACATGTGGAGGGTGTGTTTCATGCATGTGAATGGTGTGCTTGATACATGTGGATGGTGTGTTTGATACACGTAGATGGTGTGTTTGATACACGTGGATGGTGTGTTTGATACATGTGGATGGTGTTGCATGATACATGTGAATGGTGTGCTTGATACATATGGATGGTGTGTTTGATACATGTGGATGGTGTGTTTGATACATATGGATGGTGTGTTTGATACATGTGGATGGTGTGTTTGATACACGTGGATGGTGTGTTTGATACATGGGGATGGTGTGTTTGATACATGTGGATGGTGTGTTTGATACATGTGGATGTTATGTTTGATACATGTGGATGGTGTGTTTCATACATGTGGACGGTGTTGCATGATACATGTGAATGGTGTGCTTGATACATATGGATGGTGTGTTTGATACATGTGGATGGTGTGTTTGATACGTGTGGATGGTGTGTTTGATAAACATGGCTGGTGTGTTTGATACATGTGGATTGTGTGTTTGATACACGTGGATAGTGTGTTTGTGGATGGTGTGTTTGATACACGTGGATGGTGTGTTTGATACATGTGGATGGTGTGTTTAATATATGTGGACGGTGCGTTTGATACATGTGGATCGTGTGTTTGATACACGGTGACGGTGTGTTTGATACACGTGGATGGTGTGTTTGATACACGTGGATGGTGTGTTTGATACATGTGAATGGTGTGTTTGATAGATGTGGATGGTGTGTTTGATATATGTGAATGGTGTGTTTGATAGATGTGGATGGTGTGTTTGATACACGTGAATGGTGTGTTTGATACATGTGGAGGGTGTGTTTGATACAAGTGGATGGTGTGCTTCATACATGTGGATGGTGTGTTTCATGCATGTGAATGGTGTGCTTGATACATGTGGATGGTGTGTTTGATACACGTAGATGGTGTGTTTGATACACGTGGATGGTGTGTTTGATACATGTGGATGGTGTTGCATGATACATGTGAATGGTGTGCTTGATACATATGGATGGTGTGTTTGATACATGTGGATGGTGTGTTTGATACATATGGATGGTGTGTTTGATACATGTGGATGGTGTGTTTGATACACGTGGA
The DNA here is from genome assembly GCF_947568905.1 of Ostrea edulis. NCBI lineage: Eukaryota > Metazoa > Mollusca > Bivalvia > Ostreida > Ostreidae > Ostrea > Ostrea edulis. The sequence continues at coordinate 62,586,158 of NC_079170.1, read as the reverse complement.
TGGTGTGTTTGATACATGGGGATGGTGTGTTTGATACATGTGGATGGTGTGTTTGATACATGTGGATGTTATGTTTGATACATGTGGATGGTGTGTTTCATACATGTGGACGGTGTTGCATGATACATGTGAATGGTGTGCTTGATACATATGGATGGTGTGTTTGATACATGTGGATGGTGTGTTTGATACATGTGGATGTTATGTTTGATACATGTGGACGGTGTGTTTGATACATGTGGATGGTGTGTTTGATACATGTGGATGGTGTGTTTGATACACGTGGATGGTGTGTTTGATACATGTGGATGGTGTGTTTGATACACGTGGATGGTGTTGTATGATACATATGAATGAAGTGTTTGATACAAGTGGATGGTGTTTGATACATGTGGATGGTATGTTAATATATGTGGATGGTATGTTGGATACACGTGGACGGTGTGTTTGATACACGTGGATGGTGTGTTTGATACATGTGGACGGTGTGTTTGATACATGTGGACGGTGTGTTTGATACATGTGGACGGTGTGTTTGATACATGTGGACGGTGTGTTTGATACATGTGGACGGTGTGTTTGATACACGTGGATGGTGTGTTTGATACATGTGGACGGTGTGTTTGATACATGTGGACGGTGTGTTTGATACACGTGGATGGTGTGTTTGATACATGTGGACGGTGTGTTTGATACATGTGGACAGTGTGTTTGATACATGTGGATGATGTGTTTGATACAAGTGGCTGGTGTTGTATGATACACGTGGATGGTGTGTTTGACACACGTGGATGGTGTTGTATGATACATGTGGATGGTGTGTTTGATACACGTGGATGGTGTGTTTGATACACGTGGATGGTGTTGTATGATACATATGAATGAAGTGTTTGATACAAGTGGATGGTGTTTGATACATGTGGATGGTATGTTGATATATGTGGATGGTATGTTGGATACATGTGGAAGGTGTGTTTGATACATGTGGACGGTGTGTTTGATACATGTGGATGGTGTGTTTGATACACGTGGATGATGTGTTTGATACATGTGGATTGTGTATTTGATAAACGTGGAGAGTGTGTTTGATACACGTAGATGCTGTGTTGATACATGTGGATGGTATGTTGATACATGTGGATGGTATGTTGGATACATGTGGAAGGTGTGTTGGATACATGTGGACGGTGTGTTTGATACATGTGGATGGTGTGTTTGATACACGTGTGTGGTGTGTTTGATACATGTGGATGGTGTGTTTGTAAAACGTGGATGTTGTGTTTGATACATGTGGATAGTGTGTTTGTGGATGGTGTGTTTGATACATGTGGATGATTTGTTGATACATGTGGACGGTGTGTTGATACATGTGGACGGTGTGTTTGATACGTGTGGATGGTGTGTTTGATACACATGGATGGTGTGTTTGATACATGTGGATTGTGTGTTTGATACACGTGGATAGTGTATTTGTGGATGGTGTGTTTGATACATGTGGATGGTGTGTTTGATACATGTGGATGGAGTGTTTGATACAAGTGGATGGTGTGTTTGATAAACGTGGATGTTGTGTTTGATGCATGTGAATGGTGTGTTTGATACACATGGATGGTGTGTTTGATACACGTGGATGGTGTGATTGTGGATGGTGTGTTTGATACATGTGGATGGTGTGTTTGATACACGTGGATGGTGTGATTGTGGATGGTGTGATTGTGGATGGTGTGTTTGATACATGTGGATGGTGTGTTTGATACATGTGGACGGTGTGTTTGATATATGTGGATGGTGTTGTATGATACATATGGATGAAGTGTTTGATACACGTGGATGGTGTTTGATACATGTGGATGGTATGTTGGATACATGTGGATCTAGTGTTTGATACATGTGAATGCTGTGTTTGATACACGTGGATGGTGTGTTTGTGGATGATGTGCTGATACATGTAGATTTAGTGTTTGATACACGTGGGTGGTACTTTCAATAAACGTACATTACAACACTTTTTTCAAAAATCCACGAAATAAGGATTGTTTTGTTGATTTGAGCACATTGTTCTGTGTTTATTCTTTCTTTGTAATCTTTATCTATAATACAGAAGTATGCTATACCGCTCCTTTGATTGCAATAATCCACTATCTAGCAGACTATCGAAAGCTGAGTGTTTATCTGTATGCCGGTGTTTGCACTTCAATTTGTAAATTCAATTTATTTCTGTACATTGTCAAAGTTCAAGGTAGGTGACTCTAGATGAATAAATGACAATTTTCATTTGTGGTTAATCATCCGGAACATTTTATAGAATACAAATGGACAATTATACAATAAAAATAGAAAACATAGAATGCAAATGAAACTTTATACAATACAAATGGGAAAATATCAAATATCACAACGTATGACATGCAGTAGATCAAAAACATCAGTAAGGTTTGAGAATGTATGTCCCCTTTTTTAGGACAAAGGATAAATTATGATAACAAGAATTCCTTTCAACAGCGAAGGATCCACAGGTTAAATATCATTGTTTTTCAAACACGTGTAGTAAAAAAAAAAACCCAGCAGTTTACGTACATATTGGTACGCTGGTGTGACGTAGGTGTTTGTACACGCTACGACTCCCGAGTCCAGGACAGTGATAATACATGTAAGTATTCAATACTTTACATTATATAGTTACACATGTACCATATGGAACCGAAGAGATCATCATATAATCACAGAGAGAGAGAGATGGAGAGAGAGAGAGATATTTGGCATGTCCTTTATTGATGTTTGAAGACATATTTTTAAGTCTCATTTGTGTCTTAAAACATCTCCAATATGCACAGTGCTGCCATATTAAATTTTTTGTATTTACCCACACAGTAAATTAACAAATACGACAGGACAGTGTGATTCATTCAATTTTGCAAGATGGCTGTACATAGTGCAAGGTAAAGCGAGAGAACTAGACAAGTAAAATCAGGAGAACGTGATATTTACTATTGGGAACATTCGGTGAAAGCGAGATAACTAGACATGATAGTATTGTGAAGTACATGTAAAATCGGGGAAAAGGGAGAAAGTCAGTGATGTATGTATATGATGTCATTTGGAACAATCTGTAAAAGCGAGATATAACTTGGCATAGTATTGGGGAAAGTGATACTTTATTGGAAACAATCAGTAATTAAGAACATGGCAAAATGTCTCTCAAGTTGCAAAATTCTAAATAACGGTAGTCTGGTGGTGAGGGGAAAAGAGTACCAATTCATTTCCCATAGACCTCAATGTTAACCTTTGGCCCTCTCACTAATTAACTATATCGATTTTAAACAAATGACCGCAAACATTTCAAAGTTCATTCCAAGTGTTGATAAAAAATGACAAAAAATATATAGGGTCCCGTGCCTTTTATAGGCCATATTTGTACTCTTTTACAACGCATAGCAATCTGCAGTAAATTACACACTTCATTTTTAAAAGCACACCCCTACCATGGTAATTTCCTCAGTCATTTCTCGATTTTGTGCAATAATTTTTCATCCTGACAATTAATTTGAACTTCTATAATATTTCTTTCAATTTCAAATAATTTCACTCTTGATATTAGCCAATCACGCAACACCTAGACATTTATACCTCCGCTCAATCTTGGGGTAAACTGCGTCCGGGTTACGCATACGGGGGATTTATCACAATAAATACGTTACCTTTATAAATTTAGATATTCACCTGCTTGCAGTCTTGTATCGGAAAAAAACCATGTAAACAAAAAAGCACCCTTCGTGACCCGCCACCTCTGACATGCTCAGAAACCAACATCCGGTATCATCTTTTCTTTTCCGCCGTTGTGGAGTGCAGTCACGTTTTTCTCGAGGAGGAAAAGAATTTTTTCTACTTGCTAATTTTGGCTAAGTATTGCATGGTATTTGTTGATATTACTTTATTACATTATTAAGCATTATGGCGAATGAAGGTGAAAATGTTAAATTACCTTTTATTGCTGTAGAGGGAGAGTATTGGGACTCTGTTGACTCTAGAAGTTTTGGTCCCATGGAATCTGACCCTTTTCTTTCTTATGGGAATGTCATGGATTCTCCAGGAATTCCTTCTACCCCGGTTACTTCGGTAGGTCAAATTAGAGCTACATCTACTATTACGCGACCTCCTGGTAGTCCGGTGGCTAGTTCTCGCCCTGAGAGTTTTCCTTCGGGTAATCGTAGGGAGACGTTTTATCGGTCTAGGTGGCCAGCTAGATTTCCTCATCCCATGTATTCTGTGCCACCTTATCCCTACTCGACTCAACCTGTGTGGACAGGGCAAGGTTTTGTTAGTAAACCAAACTTAATGGAGTCCTCCAATAAGGACGAAATTAAATGTTTGGTTTCATCTATTCAGAAACTGGAGGCTTCTATTTCTTCAAAATTTGTGACAGTGGAACGTAGACTAGATTTGATTGAAAAAAGCAAATCAGCTACGTCCCCCACTGTTCCTGGGGCTGCTCTTGTCACCCCTCGGCCCGCTTTTGATAATAAAGCGGACGAGGAGGTTGACTCATTATCTTTGGCTCCAAGTAGTCAAGAGGCATCTTTTCTGAGCGATAATTGCCTATCTCCGGTTCCTTCAGTCGATGAAGTTGGGCTTTCTCAGGAGCAACTTCCGGTAGAGAATCTCACTCTGAAAGACAAAGTGTACGCAATTCGTAGAGAATTGTCAGGTCCCGATTCTTTAGTTTCTCCTCCCAGGAGTTCTCACAAACCTTCTGATTTTCAGTCCTGCTCTGGTCTTGTGAGAGATTCTTCTAAGTCGTATGCTTCTTTTCCCGAGTCTAGTCATTTTAAATCTGCATTGGCTTCCATTAATTCTCATCTTGTCGACGATCAGATGTCCTCCAATAAGGCCTCTAATTTAGTTAGACAAAATCTGGCTTTTAGTACATCTTCTTTCCCTGGTAAGGTTAGAATGAAGTATTTTGATATTCATGATGTTTCCTTGGGAAAATCTCAACCTGTTTTTGATAAGACTTTTTCCAATCTTCTTGGTGCTAAGTCTTCTGAGGGGGTCAAGTTATCTCAGACTTCTTATTCTAGGTCGGAGAACAATCTTCGGGGTGTTGCCGCAGCTTTACAATATGCGGAGCATTTTCTTGCTGCTGCAGGTGCCTCTCTTAAAGATAAGGGCGAAGAATTTGATGATGTTCGTTCTTTTCTTCTCCAAGTAGATAGATGTCTTTGCACTTCTCAGCTCTTGAATCTTGGCACTATTGCCAATTTTTCTTTAGCTAGGAGACAAGAGATTCTTCAAAAATCTAACGTTTCTGAGTTTCTTAAAGACAACCTACTTTTTTCTCCTCTTCATAAAGAGCAGTTATTTGGCATCTCTTTACGCAAATTACAAGAGGAATTACACAAAGAACCTCCTACTGTTAAAGTAGATGTACAACTCAACAATGGTAGTTCTAGGCGTGTTTCTTGTTCTTCTAAATCAGACTCTTCTAGAAGTAAGTCTCAAGGTGCTACTAAATCTGGCTCTTCTCTGCAAGGTTCAAATAATCTTAAGAGAAGTAATGAGCATCGTTCTTTCCCATCGGCTTCTGGATCTAACAATAAAAAACCCAAAGTAGCCAAGGGTAAGAAATCTCAGTTTTGATGCCTCCCCCCTCCTGTAGCACAATCCACTCTTTCCGAGGAAGTAGGTGTTCCCTTTCCTCATCTTCCTGTGGGAGGACGCCTCTCTCTTTTTCTTCCTCATTGGTCCCGTCTCATTTCGGACAAATGGGTTCTTTCTGTGCTACGGAGGGGTTTAGAGCTTCAATTTCGAGAACAGCCTCCTCTCTCTGCGGTTCCTCTGGAATTTTCTATGACCAGAGACCCGTGGAAAAATCTGTTGTTACAAGAGGAAGTGTCTCTACTTCTCCAAAAGAATGTATTGGAAGAAGTAAGTCCACCTCTAGGTTGGGGGTTCTACTCTCGTCTCTTTCTTGTACCCAAAAAGAATGGACAAATGAGACCTGTGTTGGACCTCTCTTTTCTGAATCAGTATCTGGTGATTCCACATTTCAAAATGGAGACCAACAGGTCGATCAGAACCTCTCTCCATACAGGGATGTGGACGTCTTCTTTAGATCTGACGGATGCTTATTTTCATGTCCCTATAGCTCCGGCTTATCGGAAGTTTCTTCGTCTGGTCTGGGAGGGCAAGGTATATGCTTTCAGGGCAATGCCTTTTGGCCTATCTACTGCTCCACTAGTGTTCACAAAATTTTTTCAAACAGTGGTTGCGTATCTACACTCCCAGTCCATTTTCATCCATATATATCTAGACGATTCTCTGATCAAGAATTTTTCTTTCAACCTTCTTCATCAACATACTCATCGAGTTATTCATCTTCTGTTGAAGCTGGGTTTCCTTATTTCTTGGGGAAAATCAGAGATAGTTCCCAGTCAGAGTTTCATTTTCCTAGGGGAACAATTTCGAACAGATCTTGGGATAGTTCTTCCTCCAGAGGAGAAATTTCTCAAGCTTCAGTATCTGTTGGATCAACTACTTTCAGCCAAACAGGCTTCAGCTCGCCAGTTTCTACAACTGATAGGTTTTCTGATTTCTCTGATGGACATAGTACCTTTAGGTCGTCTTCATATTCGCTCCATTCAGTGGTATCTTCTGGAATTTTGGGTACCAGCCTCACAACAGTGGGAAGCTGTTATTCCCATTCTTCCCAGATTGTATCCTCATCTTCTGTGGTGGTCAGTGAGAGAGAATGTTATGATAGGTTGCTCGCTAGACCCCCCAGTTCCTTCTATGACCCTGTTTACAGATGCTTCTCTGACAGGCTGGGGAGCTACCCTGGAGGGCAGAGAGGCATCAGTTATATGGTCCGGTCTCCAGTTGACAGAACACATCAATTTACTGGAGATGCGGGCTGTTCTTCTGGCATTGAAACAATTTTCCCAATTTGTTCAGAGTCAATCTCTGATGATAGCCACAGACAATACAACAGTAGTGGCTTATCTGCAGAATCAGGGCGGCACACATTCTCAGTCTCTTTACCTTCTGTGCAAAGAAATTCTGTTGTTTTGCCGTTCCCTGGGAATTCGCTTGTCAGTCAGGCATGTTCCTGGCAATCTGAATCTAGTAGCGGATGCTCTCTCAAGGTCACTGCATCCAGTGAATACAGAATGGGAGTTACATCCAGCAGTCTTTCAGGAGATCTGTCTCAAGTGGGATCGTCCTCATATAGACCTCTTTGCTACGCATCTGAATTGCAAACTGCCAACGTTTGTGTCTCCGATTCCAGACAACAAAGCTTTAGCAGTGGATGCAATGTCTTTCGATTGGAAGGGGATGTTTTCTTACATGTTTCCTCCTTTTCGCCTCCTTCCCAAGATTTTACACAAAATCAGGGTAGAAATTTGCAAGACCATTCTTATTGCTCCAGCATGGCCAAAACAATCTTGGTTTCCAGATCTTCTTCAACTGTGTTGTGCGAGACCAATTCTGCTTCTTCTCAGGAAAGATCTTTTGTCTCAATTCAAAGGCAGGAAAGTTCATCAGAATCTTTCCAACCTCCATCTACACGCATGGTTACTGTCAGGGAATCTCTCAGACAGGATGGCTTTTCTGACAGAGCAGCCAAACGTATCTCTAGTTCAGTCAGAAAATCTACAGGAGCAATTTATGACTCTAAGTGGAACATCTTCTGTTCTTGGTGTCGTTCAAAGGAAATTGATCCTCTCGCAGTTACTGTCCAACAGTTAGCTGAGTTTTTAGTTTATCTGTTTGAAGACAAAGGTTTCTCTCCCTCTACTATTAAGGGCTATCGTTCAGCTTTATCCAGAACTATAGCTTTGTCAGGAGGTCCTGATTTTGGGAAGAATGAGTTCTTGTCCCTCATGGTCAAGAATTTTTGTTTGGAACGACCTAGACAACGTAGGTTGGTTCCATCCTGGAATTTAGCTTTGGTTCTTAGGACTTTACAATTTCCTCCTTTCGAACCTTTATTTTTAGCTTCCTTTAAGTTTTTGACCTTGAAGTGCTGTTTTTTATTAGCTTTAGCTTCTGGTCGTAGAAGGAGTGAGATTCATGCTTTCTCCATTGCAGATTCTTGTCTCAGATTTTCTGCAGATAATTCTTCAGTTACTCTGTTGACAGATCCATCTTTCTTAGCCAAGAATCAGTTATCAGACAAAGGTTCTGGACCTATTGTTATTCCTGCTCTACCTAAATCATTAGGTAATCAGGATTTATGTCCAGTGCGTACACTTCAGAAATATATTTCTGTTTCGTCAACGCTCAGACCTTCTGGTTCTACTAGACTTTTCATTCCTATTAAGAAAGGTCTAAAGGATATTTCGACTAAGACTATTTCTACTTGGCTTTGTCATACTGTTAAGATGGCTTACCAATCTTCATCTCCAGAAGCCTTGTCTCGTGTTCAAGTTCAGGCACATGAAATTAGAGCCTTGTCTTGCTCCTGGGCTATTTTCAATTCCTCCTCTATGTCGGAAATCATGTCAGCTGGTTATTGGAGGTCTGATAGTACCTTTTATAACCATTACCTTAGATCTATGCCCCTTCATAGTGACAGTTTGTTCTCGCTTGGACCTCTAGTTTCAGCTCAAAAAGTGGTTTTTCCTCCTAGTTGCCAATCTCAGGGGGATTCAGCTCTACTTTGAATTCTGCTTATCTAAATTTATAAAGGTAACGTATTTATTGTGATAAATTCTAAATTTTTAGTATTAAAATTTGTATTTGTTAAATAAATACTTACCTTTATAAATCAGAGGTCCCAACCCACCTCCCCTTCATCCCCCTTCTAATTTTTTGTTTTATGTCAAAGAATAGATGATACCGGATGTTGGTTTCTGAGCATGTCAGAGGTGGCGGGTCACGAAGGGTGCTTTTTTGTTTACATGGTTTTTTTCCGATACAAGACTGCAAGCAGGTGAATATCTAAATTTATAAAGGTAAGTATTTATTTAACAAATACAAATTTTAATACTAAAAATTTAGATTTGGTACTCTCATTCCTGAGGATGCTCGCTTCGCAACCGGAAAGACCTGGACTCGATTCTCGATCCCGATGTCGCGTCAAACCTACACCAAGAGCCCAACATAAAAAGGGAAAGTCATGGGTCATTCGGATTTGACCTTAACCACTGATTTTCCGTGTAACAGTAGGAATTGCCATGATAAAGAACCTAGTCGCACGTTTTCGAGACTTTCCGGCAAGCGGAAAAACAACCACGAGTGTATTACGGAAACCTTCATTTTTATAACAAATCAAAACACGACCTTAAAAAAATAGTTTTTGTCTTTTTTTCAATAAAAATTTGCTAGAAAAGATAATATATCCCCATAGTAAGTCTAAAACATGTTACTATCACTAATTAGTTACCTACAGTGGTTGGAAGCGTCCATTTTGTACAAATTTTGTACTTCCCGTGAACGTAATATATCCGAGACGCCTTTCCCGGATTTGCCGGAAAGACCCAAGAAGTTTTGATTGTAAAGACCTGTTACTGACCGCCATGAACCGGTGAAATGTTTTCGAATGTTACAACATAGAAACAAACAAAACATCAACTGTGTTTTGGGATGAGTTTGTATAAAAGACTTCCTACATACATATGTGTATATAATGTAGAATAGAAGGCTTATGATTTGACAATATCGTGTCGTTCGGAATATTGTACTTCTTGGGTAGCTAAAGCATCGTGTGACCCCAAAACTGTTAACAATTTGGATATGGACGATGCGTTATTTTTCAATTAAAATGCCTTGAAGACATTGCCATTCGTGGAAAATCCATTTGTTTCGACATAATAGCTGATCTCACGGAGAATCAATTCGTTAATGAAGTGTAGTTTTAGAGTTCTCGGGTATTATACTGTAACATTGTATCATATTTTCCCCGTCTGTGACCTTTATGATAAAAAAGTAACAGATAAAAAATAAATAACAAAACAAACAAAAATATATGAATAAAAACCAGACTATCTTTGATAAATTGTAGCTTTATCTGCCTTTAAAAGGGGAGTTACTAACTATAGTATAACAATTTTCTGTAACAATTAGAATTCCCTTAACCCCTGAACACTTTGTGGTACGCATCTGAATTATAGAAATTGGTTCAGTAATTCTTGAGAAGTAGAAAATGTGAAAATATTACACTAGGTCTTGGCGTCACAAATGTACAGGATTGTATAAAAAGGCAAAATAAGGGTCAAATTTGACCCACTTTTAGAAGATTGTAATTTTATACATAATGTTATCTATAATTCTAGAGTATTACTTGCAATATATAGTAATTAACTAATCATATTTATGTATCACATATACTTTTTGTAATACGAAGTATGTACATGTAACAAAGTTGACATGCTTTGTGAGCCAATTTGGAAAAAGTTGCGTCTTGGATATGTGAAGGTGATGTGAATATGTTTTCTCTATTCTTATACAGAAAAAAATAGTTTATCATACCTTTTGTTCATTAAAATACTATGGAATTTTAAAGAAGTTATAATTGTTCAATATTTTGTGACCTTAGATATAATGAACAAGTCCGGCAATCCTAAGAACAGTGAGATTATGAGATACAGAATGGCCCCAAGTTTTAATATTGCTACAATATAGAGACACCAAAGAGAACTCTCTTCAATAACATTATAAAATCATACAATTTACAATCAATATTCAATTAAACCAATCACTATATATATATATATATATATATATATATACATACATGCATATATATATATATATATATATATATATATATATATATATATATATATATATATATATACGGCATGCGCGGATCTAGAGGGGAGGAGGGGAGGGGGGGGGATTTCCTTCCAATTTTAACACTTGCTTAGTAATAGATGCAAAAGATATCATGGGTGAAAGGGATTTTGATCTTATACATGCCTCTTTACTGAAAGCAGCAGCAAAAGGCTGGCAAGCCTTGCAGCTCAATGTATCTTTAAGATACGCAAGTTGCAAGAACGACTACACCTATGATCTGAGTGTAATGTGGTCCGATATATTGGCCAGAGATGGTAATCTGGACAAAATTGCCGAGGCGCTTTATCCAGAAGATGGCCCAGTAGATATTTGTCCTGTGAAAGTGTATGGGGATGGCAATTGCTTCTATAGGGCTCTCTCTAAAACCATTCAAAATTCAATCAAATCAGGGGAATATTGTTCTTTGATTCATTTTTTCGCAGCGGCAAATGCCCTGAATCATGCAATATATAGCATTTATCCAACAATACAAAATGCTGCTGTAAACAGACATTTTCTTCATCAAGAAATAAAGCCATTTTCATATGAAAAGGTACGTCAGGGTTCCCCCATCTACATCATGTGGTCACACACTGAAAATAGCAACCCAAACAATTGGTCACCAAATCATGTTGTGGTTTGTTTCCCAGTTTTACCTACTGAATCCAATGAAATGAAGGAGCCTGCCCATAAAAAGTCAAAACTTTGTATTGATTCAGATGATACCCCGGAAATCACCATGGACTCACAAAATGAAAAGACGGATACTAAATCTGATGACAATGCATTTATTAAGACAACAGAAAATGATAAAGATAAAACATCTTTTGACGATTCGGATTTTTCTGATCTTGGTAAAATTGTCTTTCTGTAAAGGACTTGGAGAAAGAACTCAGAGATTGGAGACGTTATTGTGTTAACATGAGCAAAGAAACTTCAGATAAGCTCTGCAATCTGCTCAATCTTTTCAACATTGTAGATGGGAACGTTTTCCCGAACGTGAAAATTCTTCTTCACATTGGATGTGTTTTACCTATCGCAACATGTGAGGCCGAAAGATCCTTTTCTGGATTAAGACGCATCAAGAGTTACATGCGCAGTACTATGCAAGAGGACATATTGACTGGGCTTACACTAATGCATCTTCACCATTCATTAGAAATTGACCAAAAGGAAATTGTACAATCATTTATCAGGCAAGGAAAACGAAGATTATCTCAGTCAAGTCTCTTTAGTTAAATAACACTTCCTACCAGAAAACATCAATACACGACAAAAAGGTCGCCCGCGTGGTGCAGTGGTTATATAGAGCGTTTCCTTCGAGAGTTGGAAAATAAAGGGTTGAACATTATATCACGGGTTCGATTTTGTGAAAAGGTTCGACCCCCACCCACCCCCGGAAAAAATTTCTGGATCCGCGCCTGTATACGTGTATATTCTTAGTCGATTATTTGATAGCTTTAGTCGAAGAATATTCGATTATTCGAACTTTTTTACCACTGAATAATGTAATTAATCAGGTGATGGTCCTTTGTACAATTTATATTCATATATTGTTCAGTATAACTTACTCACGTGCCAAGAATCAGATCCGCGTAATACAAGCTACCTCAAGTCAAATTGATATTGGTTGGTTGTATATTCTTTAACGTCCCGCAAGAAAACCTTTCTCTCATATGGAGACGTCACCATTGCTGGTGAAGGGCTGCAAAATCTAGACCTATGCTATAGGCGCTTACGGCCTTTGAGCAGGGAGGTATTTTTATCGTGCCACACTTGCTGTGACAGAGGGCCTCGGTTTTCATGGTCTAATCCGAAGGACCACCCCATTTAGTCGCCTACGACAAGCAAGGGATTCTGCGGACCTATCCTAACCCGGATCCCTGGTCCGAGATATATCGAATCTTTTACGTTATAAATGTTTTTAAAAAGAAATACATTTGTCATGTGTTGAAATGGGAGAAACATGAATTTAACCTATCTTTCATTCGTGTAGGGATATATTCATTACTTTGAAGATCTTAATTTGGAAGGATAGCTTGATAAAATTTCTAAACTATTCCACTTACATGGAGACGTCACATTAATACATTATTCAGTATACAACTTCCACTTTCTAAAAAAAAAACAAAAACAAAAACAAAAAACACACAAACAAACAACCAAAGAGAAAGCAAAGAAATCACACAAAACCCACATGTAATTAATAATAGGGTGGCGGAAATCCAATTGTCATTGGATTTTATGGCAAAAATGTTAAGGTGCCACCTTATTTTTCTATTTTATTATGTTTATATTTATCAAGATTTATAAAAATTAGGGAGATCCCAATGTCATTCTTGTTTAGGTTGTCTGAGTTGTAATTTTGATACTCGGGGATCTCCCTATTATAGGGGTTGTAAATAAGTTGTCAACTTCTTCAATCGTCATTAATAAATGACATTTTCAACCAACAATATGTATTCTATTGTTAATTGCCAAGAAAAATAACAAAGCTGCGGGACATGAGAAAATCGGTTTCTTCGAATAGTATTTTATATTCTTATAAAAATGGAGAGCATAAATAATAATACATGTACTTACCACTTTTATTCAATTAAGGCTTCAAAACTCCATTGACTGATTTTTACTTCCAAACTTATATAAACTATGTACAATGTCTGATTTTTACTTCCAAAGTTATATAAACTACAATGTCTAATTTTTACTTCCAAACTTATATAAACTACAATGTCTGATTACTGCAATGTCTGATTTTTACTTCCATACTTATATGAACTACAATGTCTGATTTTTACTTCCATACTTATATGAACTACAAACTACAATGTCTGATTTTTACTTCTAAATACATTGTAATTATCTTATATATATATATTTATATATATATATATATATATATAGAGAGAGAGAGAGAGAGAGAGAGAGAGAGATAATACACACACAATAAGGAATCTCTCCAGTGGGGGATGTAGAGAGCTCATTTAAAACGACTTCAAATTAAAGATGTTTTTAAAAAAGATCTAGATGTGAAAGTGTTTTGATAATGAAATACAAATCTATATATTAAGTGGCTTACTGTAAATCATTTTGCAGTTCACTACATACATTTGATATCATAAAATATTCTAGTTGTAATAACGACAGTCAGACTGTTTATTTTTGCCCGTCCCGAATTTTCTCGTAGGCCCGGGCGACTTGAAGAACCGTAACGTCATCGAACATTTTCCCTACGATCATCATCCCACATGGCAGCCCCTCGCTGAACCCTGCGTTGATGGTCAAGGCCGGGTGACCAGTGACGTTGAATGGGGTCGTGTTTTTTAACATTCCAAAAAGAAGTTTAAGTGTTTCTGAAAAATGAATACAAACCTCTTTAAGTATATTCTGAAGAACAAATGTGACTCTTGACTTATTTTATTACATATTGGATTCTGATATCAACCCTCGACCAATATTGGATTCTCATATCAACCCTCGACCAATATTGGACTCTAATATCAACCCTCAACCAATATTGGATTCTCTTATCAACCATTGATCAATATTGGATTCTAAGGTCGATGTTAGTGTAATAATAAAACGGGTGTGTCGATTCCAACCCAGTTAATTTCCATTTTAGTATATTCCAATGCTTTCGCTCTCTATCTTGAAACTATCCTTTTCGTCTTGTTTACATATTTTCCCGACAAAAACAAAATTCAAAGAAATATCTAAAATGAAATTTTTCCAATTCGATCGTTTAAAAAAAGTATTCATTGTTTAAATATAGGTTTGAATTGATTTGACTATTCTCCTCAGATATCAACAATCAAGAGCTTTTGTACATTTAGAGCTTTTGTACATTTAGAGGAACTATAATTCATTTTTCATTATAAAATTAATTTATTTTATGTGTTTATCATATCTTAGAGACCGAATATGGTAGAAGTGTAATTATAAATGAATACAATAATCCACAGGTTTTGCATCGCCTGGTAACCTAACATACACTTTTTTATGTAGCTACATGTACATGTACGTAAGCAAGCGACATTTGTTGAAGTTGTGAGGGGTTAATAACTGTTTGAAGTATGATACAAGTATAAAGGTAAAATATATTAGAATTTTTTCATATCAAAATGATGTGAGACTACAGCGATGTAGCTCTCTGGTACACACCAATTGCCCCCAAAGAGCTATATTTCTACAGCTAGAAGCATATTACAGTAGAACGTAATCAGCATGTGCAATTTTTGCCTGATCATGGCAAGAGTTTTGCATGACTTTCTTATATAGAATAAATCTCATGATTCGTAATCGTACAAGCAACTCTTCCTTGTGTACCCCACTGTTCGAAACACACGGTGTCCCCCACTGTTCGTAACACACGGTGTCCCCCACTGTTCGTAACACACGGTGTCCCCCACTGTTCGTAACACACGGTGTCCCCCACTGTTCGTAATACACGGTGTCCCCACTGTTCGTAATACACGGTGAAGTAAAAGGTTAATTGGACAACTTACTTATCAAGCATTATGCACATTAATGAAGACAGCCATTCAAATGTTCTACATACCAAAGTATATACAGAGCTCTTAACATCTTTAGTGACAGTGGCAAAATATTGTTTTTCAGTATCTACAATTACCTCCAATAGAATGTTCTGTTGTGGGAAGTTTAAACGGTTTTCCCGGAAGTGTGGGCATCACCATAACGTCATAATCTCTAAGAATTCTGTCATACTCTCTTCTCAAGACTTGGACCAGGTTTTGAGCCTTGGCGTAGAATTTGTTCTGATAGTTCCTCTGTATGTACTCCGAGAAGATCATGACAATTTGGGCTGCAAAGGGGACATCATAAGGGCGATTTTTGTATGCACCGGTTAACGCCTCTTGCAGTGGTAGATCATAGGTTCCTTTCCAGCCGTATCCGTGACCTAAATTATAATATTACGATGTTACCAATATGAAGGTTACGGAGTATAGTGATACACGAAGCGATACCACTAACAGCAGAAAATTAAAAGAACCTCTTTTAAAATCAAGGGAAAGGGTAAAGAGTGTTGATTTTCTGAATGTTCTTTTTGTGACAACAGTCTATATAACACATGTATGTATTGCTGAATGACTATCCAAACTAATTGTACAGACATGTAATGCAATTTAAAACGGTGAAACAATAGAAAGTGTTTATAACAAGAGGCCCATGGGCCACATTATTCACCTGAATCACCTTGGCCCATATCTGAAGACTTTCCATATATATGTGCATGTAAAACCTTAGTCCCCATTATGGCCCCAACCTACCCCTGGAGACCATGATTTTTGCAAACTTGAATCTACACTATATCACACAGCTTCCATGTAAATGCAACTTCGTTGGCCCAATCGTTCTTGAGAAGAAGATTTTTAAAGATTTTCCCTATATATTTCTATGTAAAACTTTGATCCCCTTGCGGCCTTATCCAACCCCCGGTGACCATGATTTGAAAAACTTGAATCTGCACTATATCAGAAAGCTTTCAGGTAAAAATCAGATGTTCTGCCTTAGTGGTTTTTGAGAAGATTTTTAAAGATTTTCCCTATATATTTGTATGTAAAATTTGATCCCCTATTGTGGCCCCATCCAACCCCTGGGGGCTATGATTTTCACAATTTAGAATCTGCACTACCTAATAAAGCTTATCTATAAATTTCATCTTTTCTGGCCCAGTAGTTTTTGAGAAGAAGATTTTTTTAATGGCCCTACTCTATTTTTACCTTTTCTTGGTGATCTCCCCTTGGAAGGTGAACATACATATGTACAAACCAGGGATCTATAGTATATAGGTCCCTGGTACAAACTGAATACACTTTAGTCATAATCAGATATCAAAATCCTACCGTTTCCTTTCACCATTGTTTGGTATGTCCCCTCAAACGTAACCGGAGTCCATATTGCAGTACCTGCATATACATCGTTACGATATCGTTATCAATACGATCGACACAAAGTGATATAACAAAATAACATTAACTGTCAGGAAGACAACTATACACATAAAAATGACGACACGAAGCAGCTTTATTGAAAATTGTTAAGACTAGGAGTGAAGACGACTTCGATACCATACCATCGTTGTGGATGGGTAGAGAGACTTCCGATACTTCTGCCCCTGCTTCTTTAAGTTTTAAAGCGGCATCCCTTACCAGCGTCGCTACGTCTTCATCTACCCCCTCAAAACCTTCAGAAATAATGGCTACCTTTTTTCCTTTAATTCCATCGTTGAACTAAATCAAAGGGAAAAAATATGTGTGTGAAATTACATATACATTTATCGGCCTCATCCGACTGACATGACGCTGTAGAGTATGTAGGAAACACCATACTTATACATAAAACAAGTTAGAACTGTCAACCGAAATACATCTAGACTTTACAAACATTGATGATTTGTTTCATGCGGAAAGTATCTAGACTTTACAAGCATTGATGGTTTTTACATGCGGAATGTATCTAGATTTTACAAACATTGATGGTTAGTTACATGTAGAATGTATCTAGATTTTACAAACATTGATGGTTAGTTACATGCGGAATGTATCTAGACTTTACAAACATTGATAGTTAGTTACATGCGGAATGTATCTAGATTTTACAAACATTGATGGTTGATTACATGCGGAATGTATCTAGTTTGTTAGTTAGTTATACATTGGTTAGTTACACGCTCCAATATTTATCTAAACTGTTCAAATATGTGATATGCCACTGACCAGTTTGGAATAGGAAGGAACGGACATCGCCGGAAACTGTCTAGGGTCATTTCCGTCATCGTATCCAGCAATCGCCTAAAAAATCAATGTGATGAATATAAAGAGTAACCAGTAGGTTTTCATCAGAAAAAGAGGCCAAATGTAGTTTCTGAATTACAAAGAAACCCAACAAGACACCTCCAGCAAAGTGGCACAATCCTCCACAGTTCTGGCCATCGGTCCCGTGTGATCAATAGTGATTTCTATCGGCATTATACCGGTATAAGGCACCAGACCGTATGTTGGCTTCAAACCCACGAGTCCGCACCAGCTTGATGGAATACGGATGGATCCGCCCTGGTCCCCACCAATAGCTACGTCAACGACTTTTCTAGCAACCTTTACGGAAGAAAGTTTAGAAACTCAATATCACCAGTGTGTCATTTTCATTCAATTCATTTTATAACCGGAAATAACTATGTAAGGATTACTACAAATTAAAGCTGCTTAGTTACATGTATATTAGATAATTTTGCATAATACATTTTCCACTATTCGATATGGAGATTACTTGCCAAAGAGGTTCTGAATTAAATATTCTCTGCATTGTGTTGTCTATATTGCTTGTATTTACGTATTTTCTTGTCTATGTCATTTATTAGAGGAAGGTTCACCAATACACATTTAATGAGTGGTTTAAAACAATACAATCCGTTTACCAGAGATCCAGATCCTGAGCTAGATCCGCCGGTACTCCTAGTGGGATCGTACGGATTCTTAACGGGTCCAGATGATGACGTCGCGCTGTTGCCGGAGAAACAAAGGTCTTCACACACGGATTTACCTAGAATTCTTCCTCCTTAAACGATTAATTGTAGGTTCAGTATTCCAAACATTCATAATATATTAAATTTTTTCCTATGTACCATACCTCTTTTTTTTCTTTTGCGGGACACAAATTTGGCGGTTTTGGGTCTACAGGGTATGCCATTAATTTTATTGGATAAAAGTTTGGTGAACTCATTTTATTCATAAAATGTATATGTATATTATGATGCCTATATTGATTTTTAATATAAGAATTTAAATTGTCATTCTGACATGCTGATTCCATGCAAATCACTGATTCCAAGCAAAAAAGGGGTGTCAGTATGTCTCGAACGAAATTATGAATATTCATTATAGAATGGAAATTGCCGATCACGAGTTAATTGGTTTCCGTATAAGAACCTAACAACAACACGGTGGCGAGAAGGTCCTATAAACATTGTATTAATCTAAGTTTTATTCCGGTTTTGTTTGATCGGTGTGATAAAACGGTTACAGTATATCATTAAGGTAGCTATTGATAGCTAGCCCCAAAAAAACTGCTCATTGAATTTTTTTCAATTTTATTTATTATAACATTTTGACTTTATTCTACAACATATCAAAAAATCAACAAAAGTAATCAGGTTAATTTTCGAGGAAAGCGAGATTGAAATTCCCTCTTTTACAGCCCCAAAAGGCAAAAAATGCCAAAATTGAGCAAATTGACACAGAAGCCAATAAAAATTTTATTGACACCAGAAATATTGTTTCTCATATATAGTTGTGTATATTAAACACAAACAGATAAAAAGTCAACATTGATTAGAAATTCAAAATGCATCTAAGGAAAACATTGGAATGATTCGACTTGGCAATTGGCCAAATTTACCCTAAATATGGCGTTTCTCAAATACTATCAGGCATACATTTTCTGACAACAACAAAATTCTGCTCATAAAATTTCTGATTTTATTTCATTTTTACAATAAGTCAAGTAGTATCTAAAATATTGAATAGAAAAAAATATACCAAATGAGGTTTAATCTGAAACTATGTCAGATTTTGTAACCCTACCCCCTCCCTTCTAAAAATGAATTTTAAAAGATACAGTCAGCAGAGATAAACTATTGACCTTAAATGATTAAGCATTCCCAAATTACCACATTGAGCATTCAAACTCGCAATACTAGAAGTTTCTATGAGCCATTTAAGAATGATATATATTGTGTGCTATTGCAGTTGACCTTTTCGCACTCACAATGATTGCCTAAATATTTAGTTATTTTTCATACAATTTCTTGTAATAACTGGACCAAATCTATTACCTATACACATTTTTTTTATAGAAATTTATATCACTATACAGTATAATACACCAAATATGTTTAAATAACCATTTCATATTTCAATAAATAATTAATATCAATGGAAAGAGACCCATGGACTGCCCATGGATCACTACATTTAAGTCCATCTGAGTCATCTTGCCCTCACAGATAGGTATGTCTTTCATAAGTTTAAGATTTCTAATTGTACTTTCACAAAGAACCAAAAACTCACTATTGGATAATTGAGAATGCATGTACATGTATATTGCATTAACTAACTGTAGTTTTCCCCAGGTGAAGGTCTATGTTCACTGTATGTATAAGGGGGAAGGGGGGGGGGGGGGGGTGAATTAGTTCCATTATGAAACATTTCTAAAAATTTGATATACATTAATGTATCAATGATGTATGTTTCAACTAAATTTTGAATTACAAGGAAAATTCAAACACATTGATTGAAGTTATAAAATTGATATTCTATCATGTGCACATTTTTTACTAATATATCTAAGAAAGAATAATCAACATTGAAATTTCCTTTACATCTATGCAATATTATTGTCTTTCAAAAGACATGTACATGTAATACACGAGTACATGTACTTGTTTTCCCTTAAATTCACAATTTAGTTTAAAGTATGTTGTACAACATCCACTGCTCTGAGCTCATATAAGTGAATTAATGTTTTTCATCCAAGTCCCAAATTTTGCAGTAGTTCTTTAATCTTTGAACTGGATCAAACATTTTTAAATTTGTGGAGTTGTGGGGTCCAGGGGATATGTCATCATCACTGTAAATGGAGTACCTGTTCAAAATATAGATAAATATATTTAGATATAGCAAAAAAGATGAATATCTGATATACTCAGAATTGTCTTTACAAATGTTTATCAAAAGAAAATATAGTACCTCTCTTGCTGTTATACTTGTTGACTCGAAATCCACTTCAACCTGCACTGGTCCTATCTAACCTCCCTTGGTCTTCAGGCCGATGCCTAGAAAAAAGATCATCATAATTGATATCTGCACAGTTAGGTCTATATCATACCATTGAGTAATTAGACTGCGTGAGACAATGTGAATTTTAAAATTGTGTCTCAACACATATTCAGTGAAAATTTAAATACTGATGTTTCAAAATTATAAATTGCAATATGAAATGACATGTATATATGTTTTCATAAACTGCCATTGACTCATCATATCTGTTTTATTTACAAAATGTGGGTCAAGAGAAGGGCATACGTGTAGTATACATATCTTACTTATACATACAGTGCATACATTTGCCTATGAGAGGGCATATGCAGACTTGTGATTAATTTACATTATTTTTAAAAAGGTTTTGCCAACCTACATGTTTGTGTGAAACATGAAACCTCAGGTTTGATATATTTCTTAGGTCACTGAAATTTCAAAGTAATAGTATATGTATACTATAGTCTAGGGAATTATAATTCAACACATGCCCCCCCCCCCCCCCCCCCCCCCCCCCCCCCCCCCCCACACACACACACACTTTCTATCCGGTTCCCTCATACCCCTAGATAGTAGGTCTATACAGATATTTGTTTTTCATTACTTTTATACATGTAGTTCAAGGTATGTTATTTTCGTAACGGTTATTTTAATACCGATATTTTCTTAATAAAAGAGTTGTGAGAGCCCATGTTTACAAATGTGGTATACATTTACATGACATCCGTTCGTTTACAATCACATGCACAGGTGGGAGTTATATTTTAAGCACACATGGAATACATATATACATAAAAAATAATACATCTACTGTATGTCGTGTGTTTAAACTTACAGATGTTATTATAAATCGCGATGTGAAATAGCAGAGGAAATGTGAGTTGAACTTTTGAATACAAATTTATAGCATTTTTTTCACTCACCAAACGAAACTATGATTTCGTTGTCCAAGTTGAATGCATCCACCAACTTCCTCTTCTTGCAAGAAACTTTGTTTAGCCTCTCAATGACTGTATAAACAGTATTTAATCTCGCAGCATGCTGCACTCGGACATTACGATGTATCAACCAACAACTTTGTTTACGTAGCGCATCTATGTACATGGATTGGTGGTTGGTTTAACATTTCGATTAGCAAAAAGTTTCACACAGATGAAACATTCGATCTACCATTATTACAGATATTGACGTATACTTATGTGGTATGTGCATATTTTCTCTTAGGCGAGTCAATCACAGCAACAAAACACTTTCGGAACCCCTTTTTGTTTTTCGACTATTCTATGACGGAGTAAGGAATCCCGGAAAATGAATTCACGTGAAAATACACAATTTTTACTGATCACGTGGTTGCTATCCGTCGCTACCTTAAGGGGGACAGCAAGATTCCAGTACCCCTTGAACACGCCGACTTCGCCTCGGGAAATAAGGTTCCGGGAACTGGAATCTTGCTGACTCTCTCAGTGATGTGCTTTAATTGATGTACTTCTAAGTAATTCTTATTTTAGTGAATCTTGGAAATCGCTAATATAGGCTAAAATTATGTACCCGCCAAACAAAATCCAGTTCTAGGAATACCAGGGCATGCATTTTATTCTCCCCCCCCCCTCTCTCTCTCTCTCTCCCCCCTCTCTCTCTCTCTCTCTCTCTCTCTCTCTCTCTCTCTCTCTCTCTCTACCTGCATCAAGTATCCTTGTAATGATTGTGGCATCTCGATCTGGTACATATCCTTCTAGTACTTTACTGCCGTTCATCATCGGGACCCCTGCCACACAAACATTGTCTTTGATCGCTACTGTTTTCCCCGCCAATAGTCCCTTTTCGGCACCCTTGATGTCACAACGATAATACCTAAGTCAATTAGAAAAAAAATTCAGCTTTAGTTTACAACTTTCACTGTACTACATGTACATTGAACCCTGTCAACGTGATTGATACATTATCATTATTGTACGATTATATAGCGTTTTATCTAATTAAGACAATTACCCTAAAGCGCTTTACATGTAAAACAATAAAAACAAACTGAAATGAAGAACAATAAATACATACAAAAAGGCATAAAATAATACTAAAACTGGGTGTTTTTTCTAAAAATAATTGTATACTTAAATACCGAATTACAGATTAAATGCAAGTTTAAAAAGATATATTTTAAGCTTGTTTGGCTTTGATACAATGAAAAATGAAAATGTTTGAGAATTTCTGCGGTGACTCACCATGAATCGTCCTCGGTTTCTCTGTATCCTGGGGTTCGTGGGTAGGTGACAGTCGGTGTCGGCGCATGCAACTCGTACACTCGCTGGTAGGCCTTACAGGTGTCTCCAAGGTGATCTGTAATACAATTATAAACCTTTACTTATAAGTACATGTATATCCTAGGTATTCTGTAATACAGTTATAAACCTTTATTTACAGGTATCTCCTAGGTATTCTGTATCACAGTTATAAACCTTTACTTACAAGTATCTCCTAGGTATTCTGTATCACAGTTATAAACCTTTACTTACAAGTATCTCCTAGGTATTCTGTAATACAGTTATAAACCTTTACTTACAAGTATCTCCTAGGTATTCTGTAATACAGTTATAAACCTTTACTTACAAGTATCTCCTAGGTATTCTGTAATACAGTTATAAACCTTTACTTACAGGTATCTCCTAGGTATTCTGTATCACAGTTATAAACCTTTACTTACAAGTATCTCCTAGGTATTCTGTATCACAGTTATAAACCTTTACTTACAAGTATCTCTTAGGTATTCTGTATCACAGTTATAAACCTTTACTTACAAGTATCACCAAGGTATTCTGTATCACAGTTATAAACCTTTACTTACAAGTATCTCCAAGGAGAAATTAAGCATGAGCAGGAACATTAACATTATGAACTTCGATTGGAGATAAGCAATAGGAGAAGTGTCCACAAGCTATTTTACACCCTGCACCCCTGAGATACACTGTAACTTTTAAGAGAATAATTGGATCTTCCCATTCCAACAATATGCACATCTACATAATATGACAATGAAGCACTGCACAAAGTTTCAAGTCTATCCAATAAGCCATATAGGAGGAGAAGCGTTCACAAGATTTTGTGACAGACAGATAGACAGAAAGTACAAACACAATATGTCTTCCCCCCCCCCCTCCCCCTCTTCTGTGTTTACCTGTCTGTACAGATGTAGAGTTTGCCAATCCCATGAAAACAACGAAAATATAGTCTACATGAAAATAAGTACATTTACGTCATATGTCTGCCAACATACCGTATAGAGCGCTGCTTTCCTCCGGTGTCAGTTTTAGTCTCAGATCTCCAGCTATTGACTTGATGTCTTCTTCTGATATCCGAACTATAGCAGGACTCTTCTGAAGTTCTACAACCATTGAATAAACCGGTAGTCTCTATTCATTTAGGTTTTCTAGATACTGATGTTACCACAAACACGAGGGGATATATACGTGGTGAACATTTTGAAGTTGTGAAGTCAAACAAATTGCTATAAGATATTGTATGCAGGCTTATTTTTGCCCCGTGACATTTCCGCCAGTGTACACTTTGTTCCTTTAAAATTCGCACAGACATACATGTGGGTGTGTTGATAAAGAGAGTAAAGACGAAAATGATTCGTTCAGTCTTGAATTCGCCCACTGACAATGAGGGCGAAAGGGGTGAAAACAAAACAGGGGCGAATATTTCCCTGTATAACGGACTCTCATCTGTTGAAGTGTACAGCTAGGCTGAATATCCTTTTCTTTTCTATTGTGTTTATACTGTGTACATAGTGTTTCTTCTTTGTGTGTATTTGTAAATGTATGTTCGTTATAATCTCCTAAGGGAGGATATAAAGTATGAATGAATGAAAAGATGCATCTATTGTTTTCAATCTGACATGGTTAATGTATCCATAATGGCGATATGAAATAGCTTATGAAACGTACACTATTTTATTTCACCCCAGATGAAAGGAAATGGGGTACATGTATTAGCTATCAACTTTATGACGTCAAAACTTTTTAATTCTGAACTGTGATTAAAAAGTTGGAATGCATTAGAAAATGAAGAAAAATAAATCTGAGAATGACGATCTCCAATCGCTTTTTTAAAATGATAATTTTGTAAAGTTTCTGCAGTGAATTATTTACTTCCACACTAGAATACATACGTCACTGTTTCTATATAAACAAAAGAAATTCTAACGTCAAAATTACAAAAAATTGCGCAAGATGTGTAAATTTTTATGTACCAGTGGTGATTTTTATGTACTGTAAAGCTTTTTAGTCATTTTGGTAACAACCAGCAATTTTGATTTGGGGAGGGGGGGGGTAGCTAATGTTACTTCTTGACTAATTTAACTCTCAAACATCTTCGGCTGGCTTTATTTGTATAACGTGTGCGTTGCTTGTGACTTTTTCAGACGTGGTCGGAAACAAAACAATGACGTCGGTAAGTTTTGGCATCGAGTTCATCGACTGTAAATATGGTTATTTTTTTTAAATCTATTTTTAGTTTTCGATTACTAAATCATTCGTAATCAAAATTTTAAAAAAATAATAATTTAAAAAAAAATTGCTTAATCAATATAGCAACTCCTGGTGATGAATTTATCAAAGAAATAAATAAAATAATATTTAATTTCATTTGGAATAAGAAAGACAGGATTAAAAGAAACACCCTGATAGGAGATAAACTAAAAGGAGGAATACACATAGTTGACTTAAAATCCAAATTCAAAGTGCTTAAAGCATCATGGATCCCAAAAATAATATCGTGTAACCATAAATTAAAAGACTTTTTCCAGAGTTTCTGTCAAAGGAATCAATATGATATTTACTATCTATTAAAGACAAACGACTCATTTTTGAGTGAAAGTGGAATGTTACATAAATACATACCCTATTTTTATAGAGAAATTATTACATATTTCAATGAAGCTAAGGGCAATTCGACAACATTACAATTTTCCCAAAATATTTGGAAAAATAAAAGATTTACTTATAAAAATGAGACACTTTGTTTTACAAATTGGATGAAAAGTGGTGTTTTAAAAGTAGATGATCTGTTTAATGAAATTGGATTCAAGGATATTACTGATTTTTCAAATCTTACAAACAAACATAACTGGTTGTGTGAATATAAAATACTAAGAAATGTTTTTAATAAAATAAGTCATAAGACAGAATACCATATAGAAAAAGAAAACGTGTTTTTATTTAAAAATGGAAAAATTGAATCTATAATTGGCAAATCTTGTAAATTCTTTTACGACATTTTTGTTGATGACAAGTTTCAAAGATCATATATGGAAAGTATGTGGGAAAAGACTTTTATGTTGGAAAAGTCAGACTGGACTAATATTTATAGAAATAATGTATGTAAAGTTGTTGATAAAAATGTTGCTGAATTTAACTACAAACTTTTGCACAATCTTTTATGCAACAATTATCTACTTAGCAAATGGAAAAAAGATGTTCATAGAAACTGTACATTTTGTGCTGATGTCATTGAAAACAATGCACATTTAATTTTTGAATGTCAAAATGTAAGACAGATATAGAATACTGTTGAAATGGTGCTTGAAATTGACATTCGATGGAAACATATTGTTCTCGGCTTTTTTCATGAAGATAATCCTAAAGTGCATACATTTAACTTTGTGATTTCATATATTGCTTTCAGAATTTACAAAAGTAAAATGATGTTAAGACTTGAAAACAAAACTGAAAGTGTGAATAATCTGTTGATACAGGTTAAATTAGACTGTTATAGAACATACTTAACATTAAGAAAATCAAAGTACGATTTCCTAGATCACAAATTATTTGAGAGACTTTCTTTGTTACTTTAATGCTTTATATTATAACACATGTATTGCAATAATCTGTATGTACTATGTATCTGATATTCAGTTTCCAACAATAGCAGTACTTGAGGGTGACCTGTTCCTCAGTACTTGTTTTTAGGGGAGTGGTGAACTGTTTGTGATTGTGTCTCCCCTGCAACAATATGGATCAATCATTGCTTTATATGTATTAAGTAGATTAGATTTTGCATACTGATATAATTTTGACACCTAAATATACTTTGCTTTTTTTTAGTTGAAAAATATTGCTATCTAGCATGTAAATCTTTAAGTGTAAAAGAAAAACAATATTATCAACTATACTGTTTGATATCATGTAGATATATTTCTTAAATATGCATACATGTATAGTTAACACATATATATATACATATATCCAATCCATGGAGCCCCTGGCACCCTAGGTGAGGATTATTCGGGGGTCTCTGTGGAGACATTACCCCCAAATATCAAATGTATGTTAGCTAGAAATAAAAGATATTGAAAGGAAAAAAAAATATATAGCTAGAGTTGATATTAAAAACCATATAAAAAAAAAAAGAAATCGTTAATCGAATATCAAATTATGAAATAAAACTGTCCTGAATGAATTAGAAAAAAATACTGTACCATCATCAGTGCATGTGGATTTCGGTGAATTCTCCGTTTGTATAAAAAAAAAAAAAAAAAAAAAAAAAAAAAAAAAAACAACAAATACTTGTTTGAGTTATCATTGACATGTACAAAATTTTACATTTTTGCGTCTGGCAATAAAATACTGGCCATTTATTCAGCATGTGCTGAAAACTTCAATTGATCGATGATAAATCTTACTGGGAAATAGCTTAACTTTGAACTATCAAAACGTTCAAGCTCAACACAATAATTCATTCTCAGTTTCACTATATAGGAAATTATTGATTACTGATTTGTCTAAAACTTTTGTTTGTTTATATTTTTTCTCTCCCTGACGTTAAACACAGAATTAATTGCTGACGGCCTACCTAAACGATTCAAGTGTTAGACTGAATAAAAACACATGTGTATAAAAGTGGTGTCCCTTATTGCACTTCTCAAACAGCCATGAACATTGACTTTCTGATTTAGTAAATTTGCATAAATTTGCCAGCTTTATGTCCACTGAATTGAATTGATCAAGGAGACCTACATGATTATCATATAGTTAAATGCAGTGTTTTCCATTCATTTCATTTGAACAAGCCCATTTAGAATTGTAACAGGCCAGGGGGGGGGTATGGGGGATTCCCCCCATGAAATTTTGGAAAATTAGACGCAAAATCCTGTATTCTGGGGCATTTCAGGGGGCAAAATGACCCTTGTTCATATGCCACTTTTTAACCTACATTTTTAAATATATACCAAAGGGTTGAACATTTTTACCTCAGACAAGTTAGTCACAGTGGTGTTAAATACACACCTTTCCGATGTTTTGACTGGAAGAAATCATGTAATGTATTCGTTCGACGCTTCATTATTTTTCACTGCCATGTGCTTCTCACGTACAAGGTGAGAGTTTAAAATATCGTCCAATCAAAATCGCCGTTTCAAAAAGCTCTCGATAAAAACATAAACAAGGAAGAAATATGAAAGATATTTATAGCCAACCAATTGCTACCGCATACATTCTTTGCAAAGATCGATCGTGTAAATCAACATCACTGAAATTGACAACATATTATTTTTTGATTTTTTTATATTTGAACCGGCCAGAAAATCGTTTGAAACGGTCAATTTGGCCGGCGGCCGGTTCTTAGGGAAAACACTAGTTAAATGTACATAGATGAGGCACGGAAGTTAGTTGACCTTTGCTCTCAAGGTAGTTGATATCGATCTTGGTCATTTTAAAGATAGTTCGTTGAGCTTGGCAATTTTCAGGGTCCCATCGCACAGGTACAAAGACAGAAATATTCCTATCAACGTGTGTCAGCACATCCCAATCACACAGACGCTTGTTTCATACACTTCACAAGTTCTGCTATGTACTTCGCAAGATATGCTATATAATACCACGTTATTGGCTCTATAGTAACACATTATTAGCTACATGTATGTAATAACACATTATTATATAGCATAACTTGCTAAGTCTATGAAACACCACAGCCTGACTTTTAAATTAAACAGCCCTGACAATGACCAGTGTCAACAGCTGATGCGTAGATCATGCTGGGCCGGGGGATCTAATCGAAAACAATACGATTACAATAACCTTTAAACTTGGATGCAGACAATGTATAAACAGGCGTAAATTTGTAAACCTACCGACTTTCCTTGTGTCCGACATTTTTTTATCGATCGAAAACACCTTCCACTGCTAACAAACAGCGAGTCGACTGGGGCATGTAGTAAAACTAGACGTATCCTCGGCAAACGTTCAGATCCAACTCTACAATGATCAAAACCCAGTTTGTATGATTAAAGTAAGTTGATGAGATGTACAATCTTTGATAAATTCGTGGATTGACCGATATCAGCATGCCATACATACCCAGTGTCTAAATATACCATTGCTTTATCATTTCTCTAGATAAATAATAAAAGCATTACACTATATCGTATTTTCCCCAGATTATGCAGTTACATTGTAACAATGTTATTGTAGCATGTTATATACAATATTCTAGAATAATGGTAAATCACGCGGTATGGTTGCAACCAGTATTACTATAATAGTACATGTATTCATAGTCCATCGCAACAAGAAAATATATTCATAGCCTAAGGGTAATCCTCATTAAATAAGTAAAGCATTAAATTAAATTAACAAGAGATGATTACCATAACATATTAGTTAACTCGTCCTTGAGAATAATTAAGCCAGATATCATTACCACTTCGCTCATTGTGGATCAGCCCTTTGAACGAATAGGACGTGTCCTATAATTCACTCCCTAGAAATCATTTATTAGCAAGCCTGTAATTTGCAGTGTAAATACATTTGTAGCAGATTTAGTTTAGTTTTAGTGCCAGCGTTTTTGTAAATCTTTAGTAATATTTTGTAAACCCTTTCAAGCTGTAACTGACGGTCTTTTTCAACTACCCAAGTATGTACCAATTAACACCTATCAGTATAAGTAATATAATCGCCAAGATCTGATGAAAAATTCAGCAAAAATAAACAAGGGAATGTTGCTTGAGATCATATCATCTATGAGCGTTTCGTATAGACCGCCATAGTCTCGGACGCCATTCTCATATACTCGGACACAGGAACGATGATTTTCGAACATAATCGGTTGCCGAGACCATGGCCATACCAAGATGGAAACTAATGTGAATAACTATAAATTTCGTTTGTTTTAAAATATTACATTATGTCGTGAATTACTCTAACATTTTATAAATGTAAAAAAAAAAAGGGGGGGGGGTACTAATTACGCAAATGTGCCACTCACATGAAAGATAACGAGCTTTCTGTGAAATTAGCACAATGGATACATTGTTAACAAATCCGACACTTGCGCAGCGCCTCTCCCGCATTTTCCCGAATTGTTGATCTACGAGGCCAATGAACATTGGGAATTACTAACAGGAATTACTGTCAGGAAAGCAATAAATGGACATTTTCTGCTCATTTGATTGCTTCAGATCCACTCCGATTCAATGAGATTACATATATGCTATTCTATTTGCTCCTTTATTTTTCAATTTATTTGCCGGCAAGGTTGCTCTATTCACCCATTCATATTTCGTACAAGAAATCCCCGTGGGGATCCGGGTTAGAGTAGGTCCTCAGTACCCCTTGCTTGTCATTAAGAGGCGAATAAATGGGGCGGTCCTTCTGGTAAGACCGCAAAAACCAAGGCCCCTGCTCAAGGGTCATAAGTGCCGAGCATAGGCTTAGAATTTCCAGTCCTTCACCGGCAATGGCGACGTCTCCATATAAGTGAAAAATTCTCGAGATGCACGTTAAAGAGACACTACAGCTCAATTTGCAAATAAATCATAAAATGACAATTTTCCCAGAGCTTTCTCAAATTGTGGTGCATTATTCGTAGTTGAATGAACGAACTTTGCGAAAATAACACTTATCTAACTATATCGCTTGGGTTTGAAGTTACTATCAAATAATACTCTTTAATAGTAGATTCTAAATTCGAACCCAAGCGATTCAATTGCCTGTGGTCTGGGGTAAAAATAAATCTGCATACTCAAATGAGCAAATCCAAGTTTTCTGCTCCTGACTGCTTTGATTGAGTGAATGCAGTACACTTCATTACAATGTTGTTACCTTTCTTCTTCCTCAAACTCTTTCGAATTCAGTAACTTCCAATTGATCGTTTGGAATGTTATACATGTACATGTAGGTGGTGTCCTGTAGATGTTCAAAAAGGTTTCAGAATTTTCAATTTTGCCTGAAAACTATGCTTTTTCTATTAAAACAACTGGTTACCAGAACTCCTCATACATTTTACGCAATAGCCAAAAATGATTAGTGGTGTCCTGTAGATGTGCAATAAGGTTTTGAAATTTTAATTTTCATCCTGAGCCCCAAATGAGGGTAGAAAAACGACGGTTTATTTTCTAAAACGAACAACAACCCAAAAGTTCCCAGAACTCCTTTTATATTTTACACAGAAGCCAATTCATCATATGGAAGATGTTGGTGTCCTGTAGATGTGCAGTAAGTTTTCGGAATTTTCATTTTCATCCTGGGGGCCAAATGGAGGTAAAATAAACGACTGGTTTTTTTTATACACCACCCCCTGGTTCCCACGATTCCTTTTACATTTTATGCAGTAGCCAAAATCATATTTCAGAAGGTAATTGCTGGTGTCCTATATATGTGCAATAAGGTTTTAGAATTTTCATTTTCACACTACGGGCCACCCAGTTGGGGGTTGAAAAACGTTTTTCTATAGAAAATCCTAGTTCCCAGAACTCCCCTTACATTTTATGCATTAGCCAAATCATCATTTTGGGACGAACAGAAACCTGGTGGTCAATGAATTGTGTCATGTGCATAAGAGTATACCCGTATTTGCGTTAAGGGATTGAATCTCAACCATATCAAAGATACATGTATTTGAACAATAAAAAGATGATAGGGGTTGGAATGACCCCGTGGCACTTACCCATCAGAATATATACTCAATGCATCTTGATATGTTCAGCTGGAATATATTATGGTTTAGGGATCAATGATTATGAAATAGGGTTTGAGATGACGTCAGGGAACTTGCCCAACAGAATACTCAATAATGCATCTGAAATATGCAGCAAGAATATATATGAAATAGGGTACGCTATATGGTAACTATTGTAACTATTGTGGCTTCCTTGCTAGTTACACAGTAAATTTATGGGCAAATACTTACGTGCGGGAATTACTGACTAATGATTGATTAAATATTGTTTTACGCCCCTCTCGAGAATATTTCACTCATATGGAGATGTCACCACTGCCGGTGAAGGGCTGCAAAATTTAGGCCTATGCTCGGTGCTTGCAAACGGTCTAAGAGCAGGGAGGGATCTTTATCGTGCCACACCTACTGTGTCACGGGGTCTCGATTTTTGCGGTCTCATCCGAAGGACCGCCCCATTTAGTCGCCTCTTACGACAAGCAAAGGGTACCGAGGACTTATTTTCTAACCCGGATCCCCACGGGAAGCGGGTATTACTGTGTTATGACAGTATTTCATTACTGGTATTTTTAACAAAGGTAACCATGTGCTTATTTATTGCGTCATTACATTTCTATTGACGATTCAAAAATGACTTTTTAAAATGAACCAGTACAATGATTGCAAAAATATTAGGTATCCCATGGTGTGACAAAGAGATGTTTACTTAATTTTTTTCTAACTTTTCACTCGGGGGGGGGGGGGGGGGGGGCACCTGCTTGTAATTCCAACGCATGGTTTAGAATTCGTTTTCTCCTGGAAGAAACCATTGAACTTTTATGCTAACTACAATAGTTAAAATGAATAGAGCAGGAGAACACTGCATCTATTTACTCAAAGTACCCAAATTCACACGTGAATGCGTAGAAAATATAGTATTGCACACTAGAACATTTTTTTTTATGAGTATAGTTATACATGAGGATATGAACTGCGACGCTTCGCGGCGACATACTACACGGAGCGGCGACATACTACATGGAGCGACGACACATACTACACGGAGCGGCGGTATACTACACGGAGCGACGACACATATATACTACACGGAGCGGCGATATACTACATGGAGCGGCGATATACTACACGGAGCGACGACACATATATACTACACGGAGCGGCGATATACTACATGGAGCGGCGACATACTACATGGAGCGGCGACATATATGTACTACATAGAGCGGCGAC
This sequence comes from Ostrea edulis, assembly GCF_947568905.1. Lineage (NCBI taxonomy): Eukaryota > Metazoa > Mollusca > Bivalvia > Ostreida > Ostreidae > Ostrea > Ostrea edulis. The sequence goes on along the minus strand of NC_079170.1, from coordinate 62,553,372 downwards.
ATACTACAGGGAGCGGCGATATACTACACGGAGCGGCGATATACTACATGGAGCGGCGACACATATATACTACATAGAGCGGCGACATACTACACGGAGCGGCGACATACTACAAAGGGCAGCGACATACTACACGGAGCGGCGACACACTACAAAGGGCGGCGACATACTACACGGAGCGGCGAGAGCGGCGACATACTACATGGAGCGGCGACGTACTACACGGAGCGGCAACATACTACATAGAGCGCGTTTGTCGGCGTAAAGCGTTGCAGTTTACACCCTCGTATTTTCAGAAATAATTTATTTCTTATATTTACAGTCTACTTTCCTCTTTGTCGGAATTCCCTGATGTTCTAATTGACGTACTACATTTACCAAGTATTTTGTATTGTTTACATCATGAGAGGAAAAGTATTGGATTTCACCTTCCTTGGACTCCAGACTCCGAAATACACGGTCAGCATTTTACACTAAGCCGTTTTTAGTTTTATGACAGTAAAAGTACATAAATCCATACCATACTAAAAACAAATACAAGTGTCGGCAATTTTGAATTCGTGCTATTTAATTTATGGGACCATGAATTTAAATTGACATTCTAGAGTTGCCAATGGGAACATCGCCGCAGGGACTCGACTTGCAAAAGCGGAGCGATGTCACAACACTGACAACAATTTCGTAACTTTCGCAACGAAGTAATTCAACAAAATTTTAGCCCCTTCCCCAATTATGTCTCAAAACGGTAGAATTCTTGTTTATCCCATTGACCAAGCAATTATTATTCCAGTTTATCAAGTATTACTGGGGGTCCAGCATTACCCGAGCATTTATTGACTGATTAGTCCAGAATTACCCGAGCATTTATTGACTGATTAGTCCAGAATTACCCGAGCATTTATTGACTGATTAGTCCAGAATTACCCGAGCATTTATTGACTGATTAGTCCAGAATTACCCGAGCATTTATTGACTGATTAGTCCAGAATTACCCGAGCATTTATTGACTGATTAGTCCAGAATTACCCGAGCATTTATTGACTGATTAGTCCAGAATTACCCGAGCATTTATTGACTGATTAGTCCAGAATTACCTGAGCATTTATTGACTGATTAGTCCAGAATTACCCGAGCATTTATTGACTGATTAGTCCAGAATTACCCAAGCATTTATTGACTGATTAGTCAGCATCCTCTGAAGGCTAAACAGTTTGTTGTTTTGTATCATGATTCAGGTAAACCATACCATTCCTCAAATGTATATCATAATAAATTATTCTTTATTATGAATGCTTACAAACAGCTTGTAGACGGGGATGGTATCAGCAATAATGGTTTTAAATGGAAAAGTTATTAAACTCCACTTGGTATAGTTTAGTTTAATCAATAACCAAAGACAATGTGTATGTTGCCATCTTTTAAAGAAATCACATATAAATAGAGGCAGCCTATATGTCAACATCTGGAAATCGCACATTTTCTTTAAGGTAGCTCATTACACTAAATTTTTATTTAATGGCTCGTTAAAACACCTCTTATGACGTATGATTTCACCATCGAAAAGTGATACAAGCTCTCAAGTAATTTAAATGATTTTTTTTTTTTTTTGTGATTTTTACCGGAATGATAAAAAAAGATACTTTGTTTTCACATAAGATACTCTAGAGTCCTAATTTCGCTGTGATTTGATGTATAATATGAATATCTAAGAAAACGTGCCTAAACGACTCAGATAGACGTTCTAATCTTCAAAAAAAAAAAAAAAAATTATGAAAATTGAAAACGTCATTTGTAAGTATTTTTTAAATCTACGGATGAAATCTTCAAAATCTTTTTTTCTAAAAAAAAAATTAGACCGTTTATATCTGAATCTTTTAGGCATGTTTTATTAGACATTCATATCATGCACCAAATCACAGCGAAATTTTGACTCTAGAGTCTCTTATTTGCAAACAACACACATTTTTTTTATCATTCCGGGAAAATTTCAAATAAAATGACTGAGAGCTTTTACTCTTTCGATGGTAAAATCATACTTCACAAGAGATATTTTAACGAGCCATTAAATAAAATTTTATTGTAATGAGCTACCTTAAACAAACTAATAAAAATAAAACTTGATAAAATGACAAGTTTTTAATGTCAACCGTTTCAAAATAATTCTGCTTAAATCAATTGATTGTGGACATCGGGGAAATCATTTATGCTGTAGACAAAATTCCAGCATAGGAGTTATTGCCCTTAATAATTTTTTTCATTATTATAGATTATTGATTTTATGGAAAATGATAAATTTCAGTATCAGTAGTTTACCAAATTTTTTATTTTATCTAGTGAATACAATTCCTTTAAATAATATATTTCTATCATGCTCAGAGTTCAATCTAATAACGATTTTGCAAACGTACATGTATATGACGTCACATGAGGAAGGAGCTACTTTGAAGATACGATTATTGAGAAAACTTGTGCTATTTTACATGTAACTTGATACTTGATTAATTAGATATGCTATTGTATGTAAGCATCATTAAATTAGAATATCTTGAAATTAAATCTATTTAATAAGTTTAAAATTATACTTTTGAGACAGCGTTAGATTTATCTACTTTCCAATTTTAGAGTATCTTCTGGAGCGAATCAGCCATTACGCAGGCTTTGTAAAGGGGCTGTATCCTAAGTCCAGGGAGGACTGCTACAGAGGAAGTCACGTTAAATTCACTGAATGTATTAGCATACTGCCTTCCTAGCATAAATTAACTTGGATGCCCTGTACGTACATGACCTGTTTTTAATGAAAACAATTCAATGAGATTATATTTAATTGCTGTGATAAAATTTAGAAATTCATTTCAAAATTAAGGATTATCTCCCTCATGCATAGCTCTTATCCTTAGACGAATTTGACTCCATTTTTTTTTTTTTTTTTTTTTTTGGCACTCTGTTTTCCCCTAAAATAGCTCTTAGTTTACTGTTACATGTATTACGGATTTGAAACATTTCGGTTGAGCATCACTGAAGAGACATTATTTGTCGAAATGCGCATCTGGTGCATCAAAATTGATACCATATAAGTTTTACATTGATCACTGTACGTTATCTTCACTTTTTCATCCTGAAGGGTGATGGTTAAAAAGTAAATAAGAACAACGCAACAATGAAATTTAAAACTCCGCGCATTAGCAATATGTTGGGTAATGTGTGTGTAATAAAAAGTACAAGAATGACCAAAAGGCAATCAATATTGTGTTGCTGATCCCCCTTGTGCTTTCTATTCACCTCGCATCCTCTTGATAGATCTGACACCATTGTAGCAAGAATGTTGCTGGTATTTAATTCCCTTTGAGATAGATAGATAAACACGCACATGTATGTATTCTATACTTGAAGAGCAGTTGCCAGATATTTTGAATCGATGGCACAGAGGGAACATAAAGAAAACAAGAGGCCCATGGGCCACATCGCTCACCTGAGTCACCTTGGTCCATATCAGAAGATTTCCATATATATGTGCATGTAAAACCGTAGTCCCTATTATGGCTCCAACCTACCCTTGGAGGCCATGTTTTTTGCAAACATGAATCTACACTATGTCAGAAAGCTTTCATGTAAATGTGAACTTCTTTGGCCCATTGGTTCTTGAGAAGATTTTTAAAGATTTTTCCTATATATTTGTATGTAAAACTTTGATCCCCCCCTTGTGACCCCATCCTACCCCGGGGGACCATCATTTTAACAAATTTGAATTTGCATTATATCAGGAAGCTTTCATGTTAATATCAGCTTTTCTGGCTCAGTGGTTCTTGAGAAGAAGATTTTTAAAGATTCTCCCTATATATTTGTATGTAAAACTTTGATCCCCTATTGTGGCCCCATTCGACCCCCAGGGGCCAGGATTTGAATAAACTTGAATTTGCATTATGTCAGAAAGCTTTCATGTAAATATCAGCTTTTCTGGCTTAGTGATTCTTGAGAAGAAGAGTTTTAAAGAGTTTCCCTATATATTTGTATGTAAAACTTTGATCCCCTATTGTGGCCCCATCCGACCCCCGGGGACCATGATTTTGACTAACTTGAATTTGCACTATATCAGAAAGCTTTCATATAAATCTCAGCTTTTCTGGCTGAGTGGTTCTTGAAAAGAAGATTTTTAAAGATTTTTCCTGTATATTTGTATGTAAATCTTTGATCCCCCTTGTGGCCCCAACCTACCCCCGGGGGGGCATTATTTTAACAAACTTGAATCTGCATTATATCAGGAAGCTGTCATATAAATATCAGCTTTTCTGGCTCAGTGGTTCTCGAGAGGAACATTTTAAAATATTTCCCTATATATTTGTATGTAAAATTTTCATCCCCCTTGTGGCCCCATCCGATCCCAGGGGGCCATGATTTTAACAAACTTGAATCTGCACTATGTCAGAAAGCTTACATGTAAATATCAGCTTTTCTGGCTCAGTGGTTCTTGAGAAGATGATTTTTAAAGATTGTCCCTATATATTTGTATGTAAAACTTTGATCCCCTATTCTGGCCCCATCCGACCCCGGGGGCCAGGATTTTAACAATTCAGAATCTGCATTATATCAGGAAGCTTTCATATAAATCTCAGCTTTTCTGGCTTATTGGTTCTTGAGAAGATTTTTAAAGATTTTTCCTATATATTTGTATGTAAAACTTTGACCCCCTTTTGTGGCCCCATCCGACCCCCAGGGTCCATGGTTTTTACAATTTAGAATCTGCACTACCTAATAAAACTTTTCTGGCCCAGTGGTTCTTGAGAAGAAGATTTTTTAATGACCCTACTCTATTTTTACCTTTTCTTGATTATCTCCCTTTGGAAGGACGTGTGGCCCTTTCTTTTATAAATTTAGAATTTCCTTTACCTAAGGATGCTTTTTACCAACTTTGGTTGAAATTGGCCAGTGATTTTTGAGAAGAAGTCAAAAATGTTAAAAGTTTACAGACGGACGGGCACCGGAATACGGGTGATCAGAAAAGCTCGTTTGAACTTTTAGCTCAGGTGAGCTAAAAAAAAAAAAAAAAAAAAACAAAAAAAAACAGGCAAAGTGGAGCAGCACAAAACCAAAATGCTCCACTACAGCAGGAGAAAGAAAGTATGAATTTACAGAGTAGTCTACGAGAAACTCTAATGATATGAATGTTTAAGAAATGAAAAAGCAATATTTCTAATTGTGTTGTTTAGATATTCCTAATTGTGTTGTTTAAGTATTCCTGGTTATGTTGTCTAGATATTCCTGATTATGTTGTCTAGATATTCCTGGTTATATTGTTCAGATATTCTTGTTTATGTTGTTCAGATATTCTTGTTTATGTTGTTCAGAAATTGCAGTGGAGAATGTCCATGTTGGAGAAAAAGACTGGGTGGTATGACGCCAAGAAGAGACGTGTTAGTGATGCTCTGGTGTTGTCGTATGTCATCAGAGAATGAGCACAACACACTGTGACAGATGACGATTTAAAAAAAAAAAAACCAAACCCCTTCTTTGAAGATCAGAGGAATATGTTAAAATATTGGATGACCTTGATTTTAGATGTGTGTTTATGAAGACAGATGATGAAGAGGATTAAAGGTAACATTCCCTCAGCAAGGCAGAAACCTGCCCAGATTGAACCAGGGTATGAATGGGTGTTTGCTCATTAAAGCAATATTAGTTGTCGTTTTAGTTTCAAAATGTTTTGTAGAATTGTGATTTATTACTTCAATGACAGAAAAAGTAAGGTATATTCATTTTGTTATTGATATACTGTATGTTTGAAGATCTTATCAGCGGCTCTGAATGTAGCAAAATTACATTGTCTTCTCATACAAAAATTGATTTTGATATAATGCAATATATTCAATATAATTGAAATCTTTATTTTGATAAAATCCGAGTTTTAGTTTTATTAATGACTATGGTTGGAGAGAGAGAGAGAGAGAGAGAGAGAGAGAGAGAGAGAGAGAGAGAGCATGGGGAATCACGAATCACAATTAAATAATATTGCATAGAGAAGGGACTATTTTAAATTAATACGTGTTTGAATTGTTTCCCACATGAATTGAATGGACGATATCTTTAATTCAAATTAATGAATTTAAGAGCAATTTTTTAATAATTGCGTGCATAGTTATGTTATATTTTTGATATCGCATACCTGTACAGTAATTAAAACTTGTTTATTAAGAAGTCACTTGGAGCTCCAAATTAAATTTTCCTTATGTAACATAAATGATCTCTCTCCGTATTGAAAATTAGAAAATGATTTTACGAATGGAATCGTAATCCGTCATGCCGAATAGTTGACCAAAGACAAAATGAACGGTCGTTCATAATTTCAAAATTTGAAAAAAGAGTTTATTATGGTAGTTTTTGTCCAGAGCGACAATTTAAGGGCAAAATTATGAATGCACGTCGATTATTCTCGTCAAACGCGATAATCGAAAACATAATGCACTATATGAATGACATACAGAAAAACTGCTATATTGTAAACAGTGGCCTGATTTCTTGGACATTGTCAAGTAGTGTACAACCTAATTTTGGTAAAAAGTTTTAAATTATAAGACGCAAACTTCCCAGAACAGTTCCGGACCATTCGATATCTGACGTATTGGACAGTTTTCGACTTATCGAATAAAATATCAGATGAATATCATATTTAAAAATTTATCGATGTGTCAGGTCTTTGGAGAGGAAGGGAGGGGTGTCCTTCGATGTAAATAATTTTAAATCTTCATAAAATGATAATAATGGGCCTAGTCAAAACTATTATTAGTATTACTAACACTGAACATCTGCACAATTTTATGCTTATCATAAAAACCAATCGCAACTTCTCGGCTTGACAGAAAGGCCCCAGAATGTGCGATTGGTCGTAGACCTATGTTGCCTCGCTTCGTTCTGGAAATTTCCACCGGGCTGATTCAAGATTAAAATCACGGATTGAAGAAACGAATAGGCGTATTTTATTTATTTTTCAAAAATTATCGAAACTTATTTCTTCGATCTGTAAGATTAAAATTAAGCATCGATAAACAACGGATTTACTTCATATTGTATTATCTTAAGTTGTCATTAAAAAGAAAAAAGAAAAATTGGCATAGATCCGCCAAAGCGTGTCCGCCACTGTACTCTCATTTTTGCTATTTCTGGGTAGTTTATCGAAAACGAAAGTAGGTTTTTTAATTGAATTTACGACATTAAATAATCAACTAAGATTCTATTATAGCTTACGGACTTCACCTCACATATGGACCAATATTAAAAAAGCAAGCAGTACCTCTGGAGCAAGCGTTTGGGAGTTTATTGGCAAAATTTGTTAATTCATAAGTAAAGATACAGGTTGTTTTTTTGTTTTTTTGGGTGTTTTTTTTTTTTGTACAACTACATGTGTATAATTAAATACCTGAAATATAATTTATGAAATTATGCACCATAATGTGATTTTATACTAACGGGAATAATCAGTTTTCGTGAAGTTACCTTTGCTGTTTCACGGGTAAAGCGTGCGCTGATCGATGTCTGGAGCGTTGTTCAAGCAGTCTACGCCGTTTACCAAATCAGCCAGTGACATTGGCTAATTTAGGCCAGGTTTTATCCAACATCTGGAACAACATCCCTCAAGCATTTCTGAACACTTTAATGACATCAATGAGGCGCCGTTGTCAAGCATGCGTGAATGCAAATGGTGGTCACACGCGTTATTAACTTTGTTAATTCAAGTTCAAATACCAGTGTCTTTCGAGTGTGCTGAAATTGACGTTATTCGATGTAAACATTTGTTCGTTGTTATTTTTTATTATTATTATTTTATATATTAAGGTAGCTCACTACACTAAAGCTTATACTCTGTAGGACACCACGTCACAAGATGGCGATTTAAATGTTTTGTGAAATTACTTGTATCGATCGATTAGTTTGTCTATCACCGTCGCGATGACGCAGTAAATAAGGGATCCGCGTTGGCTGTACTGTAGCTCAGTGGTTAAAGCATTGGGCTGGTGAACCGCAGATCTCGAATTCAAATCCTCCCCCCCCCCCCCCCCCCCGAGTCTTTTTTGTTCATGTGTTGACATGATTTTTTTTTTTAAATCATGTTCTTATCCAAATTTGTATATTTTTTGCCTTTTTTGGCATATATATCTATTGTATATCATCATACCTTTTATAATTAAATGAATTCGTACTGATTTGAGAAACTATTTCTGGGTGTGGTGAGCCACCAATAATGCAGTTTCTTTTTCCCGCTAGTATTATTACGTTAACGGGATATAACTCGCGTTTGTTGATGGTATTAATCATCTACAATTGAAACCGCGGGGGAGCGTGGGATATGCAGGGTTACCTGAGATATACCGCGGTAGCTCTATCCCGCACGTGGGGGTGGGTTGACGGAAAATACGGGATCCGCATTGGCCGTACACGTACTGTATGTACCCTCCCCCATTTACTCAATAATCAAAGTCCCTGAAGAACCATAATGGCTCCCGGGTTTGGTATAGATGAAATATGTAAGGGAAGACATTACTGCGTGTTAAACACCATTTTTAATGTTTGGAATTGATTATTCACAATGATGACTTCGAATTCATTTAACAAACTCAGAATTAAATTTATTACTAAAATGACGAGATGTTCTTAATGAAATTCAGTCCTTAAGGAGGCCCATTACACTGACATTTTATTTAATGGCTCGTTAAAACATCATATATGAAGCGTGATTTCACCATCGAAAGAGTGATACAAGCTCTCAATTATATTATATGAATTTTTAGGACTTTAAAAAAAGGCAGGTGTTCAACAGTATATCCATACTAGTCTTTAAATTGCTCCTGCATTGTCATATTACTTTACATACCTTTCCTAAAAACCCCGAAATATCCACCACTACAAAGCAGTGCATGCACTTGGGCAAGGCTCTTTCATATTCAGAGATCTGCGGTTCTCTACACACGTGATTCGAAATACCCAAGCTGTAAGGAGTTACAAATGTAGCCATAACTTTTTCTACTTTGAAGTGTTGACCAAAAAAAGAAAAAAAGGGTTTAAAGTCATTAACTTTATTTATTACAGAAATGAATTGGGGATTCCCAAACTGAATTGATACGATTGGATAACTTTTTTTAAAAGTTTTTTTTTTTGGCGGGGGATGTCTAATGAAATCACTGTCCACTTTGTCTTGCACTCTAGCTGTAAACAACTATGACAGACCAGATATCCTTTCATTAACTCTGATGCCCCATTTTGATGATTTGACTTATTCAATCATAAGATAAAGCAATGGTTGACATTCTCTCAGTCATCATGCCAACCTAAAAGGTCAGTTATTGAATATAATTGAATTTGAGTCTTCACCCTTGCATAATTAGTAGAATAGTGTTGGTGCGACTGAATTTTGACAATAAAGGAGATTCAAGTTTGCTCTAATGAAATACTGCAAGATGACTTTTAGTGAAGAATGAAGAGAAAGCTGTTGTTTTATTTAGAACATCACCTAGTTACACGTATGTTTCTGTAAGTTCTTCCCTCCTGCCGCTTTAGTCTGACTGCTAGTCAGGTTTTCCTCTAGATTTTCTCTACATTTTATTTTTTCCAGGAATTAGTTGTACAATACCACTGTAAATCTAATATTGGGTGATGCAAATATCTATAATTTTGACTTTCAATAAAATTTTCATCAGCCATTGTACCCATTTCATCTTTACATCATTTTAAACAACTATGTACATTCCATAACAACATTAACTACAAAACCTAGTACACACAGACGACCAAACAACTGCTTTACATAAATAATTTATATTTCTTTTATTTTCTATTAACTAGTATCAACAAGAAATTATAAAATATTGCTAACTACATACATCAACAGTGAAATATAAGTCTACAGTCCTTGTGATTATCACTTTCATTAAGATCAAGAGATCAAGTTTTATGAAATTAATATCAATTGGAAAACTAGTCAGAGAAAAGACAACACAAATACAAAACAGGTCAGCATGATTACAGCAACCTTCAGTACAGGTAACATTTCCCACGCGAAATTCTGTCACTCTGTATACAGTGCAACATGATTACAGCAACCTTCAGTACAGGTAACATTTTCCACATGAAATTCTATCACTCTGTATACAGTGCAACATGATTACAGCAACCTTCAGTACAGATAACACTTTCCACATGAAATTCTATCACTCTGTATACAGTGCAACATGATTACAGCAACCTTCAGTACAGATAACACTTTCCACATGAAATTCTATCACTCTGTATACAGTGCAACATGATTACAGCAACCTTCAGTACAGATAACACTTTCCACATGAAATTCTATCACTCTGTATACAGTGCAACATGATTACAGCAACCTTCGGTACAGGTAACATTTCCCACTCGAACTTCTGTCATTCTGTATGCAGTAAACAGTTATATTTATAGTAGTTATATTCTAGCACTTTTTAAAGCTAGCCTTGTTGTGCTTATCTGTGCAACACTAATGTATGAGGATGTACATACTTGTCTATGATATAAAATTCCACTAACGTACTATAAAATCATGATTGTGTTATTACTAAGTATAATCTAGGTACTAACTTTTTGATTACAGTTTATAAAAGTATGTTTTACAGTAAAAACAGAAACTACAACCAATACATGTATATATTACCTTATATAATACAAGTATAACCCACAATAACTATCCATATTAAGTAATGTCTTGCTAGTGAATACTGTACTTTCAGTTTGAGCTAGATGAATATTTTTACACAAAAAGTGCATGAAATAAGTTAAAAGTGCATGCAACATGCTAACAAAAAAAGTGTCCATGGAATATTATTTGCGTAATCTACTATGCAATACACTGTAAAAATTGAGATTTGTTTTAATACAATGCAATACTTGATAACAATCAAAGAAAAAAAACCTCTCTGATAAAAAACAAATACAAACTGTTTCTCCCTTGTGTAACAATTGGACAAAAAAATCAACCATGCATTATCACCATAATTATTATCACCATCCATAACAAGCATAAGACAATCAAATGAATTACAAAATGATCTAAAGGTCAAGAAGCACCAATCCAAACAGAGATAGTTCACGCCTCAAGGTCATAAAGTGAGAATAGACTTAAGTCTAAATTTCAAATCTAACTTACTTCTGAAATGACTTTTACATGTATAAACAAATAAAAGTTTCAGTATGTTTGCATTTAATTTTTTGTTTTTACAAACCAGCAGCTTTTTAAACATCTGTGCTAGATAAATCTTACCATACCCTGGTAATCAAAATCTTTATTCAAGTTTATTCTCAGTTTATGGTCTTGAGGCCTAGTCTACAAAGTATAAAGTTGACAACTGTTTCAAGACTTCCAAGAATTTGGAGACAAAATAGAGACACACAGTCCAAATACACACTGTACAAGAATGTAATCAATCAAACGAAGGGAATTAGAATGAAAGACATTATTGGTGGATATCAAAAATATTAATCTTTAACAGACTAACAGGAACAGAATGAACTAGTCATACGATGAATGTGCATGCGATCCTCTGGATTTAAATTTAGCCATGAAGAAAGGAGTTGCTGCCATTGCTAAGATGGCTATTCCCATCAGTGGTCGGTATGCTATCCAACCAATAGCAATCACTGTTAGGGAGAGGCTGATGGAGAGGGCAAGGTTCATCATGTTGACTCCAATGGCCACCAGCTCACGCACGATGGGGAACCAGTCAACTGGAAATGACAAAGTAAAGTACAGAAACATGTTAATAGTCTGCTGACCACATGTGAAGTCGAAACATTAAATGCATGTGTTAGAAAAAAATGAAAGATTTCATTTACATTTATAATGAAATAATTGTTAGAAGAAAAGAAAAGACATTTGAGAGTCCTCTCCAAAGGACGGGACCTACATTAACAATATTATATTCACAGGGATGAAATAGACAATGCCTATTGGTAGCTGTCAAATGCCTTATTTTCTTCAATAAAATATTGTAAGTGCTACACGTGTAGTAATTTTATACCTCTACATGTGTACTCTACATGACTATCTCTTTAACATACCTATTCTAAGTGCTACACGTGTAGTAATTTTATACCTCTACATGTGTACTCTACATGACTATCTCTCTAACATACCTATTCTAAGTGCTACACGTGTAGTAATTTTATACCTCTACATGTGTACTCTACATGACTATCTCTCTAACATACCTATTCTAAGTGCTACACGTGTAGTAATTTTATACCTCTACATGTGTACTCTACATGACTATCTCTCTAACATACCTATTCTAAGTGCTACACGTGTAGTAATTTTATACCTCTACATGTGTACTCTACATGACTATCTCTCTAACATACCTATTCTAAGTGCTACACGTGTAGTAATTTTATACCTCTACATGTGTACTCTACATGACTATCTCTCTAACATACCTATTCTAAGTGCTACACGTGTAGTAATTTTATACCTCTACATGTGTACTCTACATGACTATCTCTCTAACATACCTATTGTAAGTGCTACACGTGTAGTAATTTTATACCTCTACATGTGTACTCTACATGACTATCTCTCTAACATACCTATTCTAAGTGCTACACGTGTAGTAATTTTATACCTCTACATATGTACTCTACATGACTATCTCTCTAACATACCTAGGGTTTTGATGATGCTTGTCAAACAGCCAAATCCTACGAACATCAACAGCCACCCCCCGAACCTGACAGCCCAGGAGATCAACGTATTCTTCTGCTGTTCCTTAGCAAACATAGCCTACAAAAGACAAGACATAGCCTACAAAAGACATAGCCTACAAAAGACATAGCCTACAAAAGACATAGCCTACAAAAGACATAGCCTACAAAAAACATAGCCTACAAAAAACAGCCTACAAAAAACATAGCCTATAAAAGACATAGCCTACAAAAAACATAGCCTACAAAAATCATAGCCTACAAAAGACATAGCCTACAAAAGACATAGCCTACAAAAGACCCATTCTTCTTAACAACAACTCTCTTGTAGCAAACATAGTCTACAAAAGACCCATTCTTCTTAACAACAACTCTCTTGTAGCAAACATAGCCTACAAAAGACCCATTCTTCTTAACAACAACTCTTGTAAGAAAACACTTTTGGATTTAAAGGGGCATTAGCTGTAAGAGTGATGGCAACCATTTTTTTCTTCTCTCAAAATCTCTCAATGGCATAGGAATATATATTAATGACTAATAAAATCATTTATTTTGAATAAAAACAAGAGAAACCTAATGAAACTATGTAATAGATAACCGCTTTTAGTGTAAATAAATATATAGAGAAGAATTCTTGTCTTGCAAGACAATAATTATTCAAAAATCACTAAAATTACACATTTGCGTACAGGTGTTTTGGGGTTATAAAGTTTTTGAAATAATTAAATACTGGTGTTATTACTGAAATATATAATAAGAGCAATTTTCATTGAATTCCATTTCTGGTGACAAAATCACAAAAGTACATATAAGATCCACTGCTGTAGCTCGTTTTATGTGATGAAATGGGATGTTTCATTAAATGCATTGTACGTACATGTACATATCAGAAACATCAGCCACAGAATTTAATTTTTTGTAAAACAGATTAATAACACATTTCATTCCCCGATGAAGTGGAGCTATTTTAACAAAACACATTAAAAATGATTGATATGTGAATAAGCAAAGGAAAAAAATCCAATTAAAATTTTAATTATGATGTCCTACACATACCTCAGGTGAATGTCTTCCCATGTAGAGAAACAGCAGGTTGTAGCCATACTCCGATTCATAACTCACCACCGTATTCCCTGCCTGCTTGCCAATAACACTCACCTACAAGTCCAATTCATCAGATCACTTTTTGGATTTATTGTAAAAAGAATATTTATGTAATTTATCATGCCATTGACATGATTAATTGATTTTCATAATCTCAAATTTCGTTATTTGTTTTCATATCTTTGTGTTTTATTGTTGTTACATATGGTTTAGATAGGAAAATGTCTGGCACATTACCACGTCAGGTTTCCCAAGCATTGATTCTCCGCTAATACCAGCATATGTGTAGCTTATTCGAATGTCTCCTGCCTGTCATAACAAACAATTTAGATTTTACTAGTATTATGACAAATAAGATTACAAAATTCATTTTTCTTCTAGATGTGTTCTGTTCTTGTATACAGGATAATAATTATGATCACTATCTAACACATTGATAAATTAATCCCTGTTTACCTGGGACCTGCTAGGATCCTGTGACATATCGATACATTAATCCCAGCCTACCTTTGAGTCTGCTAGGATTCTGTCTGTCACATGTCGAAACATTAATCCCTGTTTACCTGGAGTGTGGTGGGATTATGTGACATATTGATAGATTAATCTCTGTTTACCTGGGACCTGCTAGGATTCTGTGACATTTCGATAAATTAATCCCAGCCTACATGTACCTTTGGGTCTGCTAGGATTCTGTGACATGTCAATAGATTAATCCCTGTTTACCTGGAATTTGCTGGGTTTTTGTGACATGGAGAGAAATTAATCCCTGCTTACCTGGAGTGTGGTGGGATTCTATGACATTAGATAGATTAATTCCAGCCTACCTTCAGGTCAACTGGAATTCCATGACAGGTAGATCAATCAATTCTTGCTTACCTGGGGTCTGCTAGGATTTTGTGACGTGTAGTACATGCCATTGAACACACGGTATCCCTCCTGTGGTACAGGCAGTATGTCCGATGGAATGGGGTGAAACTCGCTTATCTGGTCAACCAGACCTGAAGCAGACAAAATTTCAATTTAATTCAATTTTTCTTACAAAATATGAAAATCTATAGAAATCCTGTACCAAATTTCATCAAACATTAATTGGAAACATTTGGTTACAACTAAGTATTTACTGGTTCAATACTGATCCCATTGGTGCAAATATATTACACATCTATTGCTAAACCCTGTCCAGTTGAAAATTTTGTGTCAATTCAAATTTTGAAAGGGTTTGAGAGGGACTATATTTTGTGGCAGAAGGATTCACTAATAAAAAAGTTCTAATTCTGCATGATATTACAGTTTCTGTTTCATCCAATGTATTGTCTATTTTTATACTCATATACGTGCATTTCAGTTTTGTATAATTCATGATGCAGGTAGCTGAGACTTGGAACTAGTTCAAATGTTGTAATTTATTAACTTGGTTGATATATTTTTCCAAACAGAACACAGATTCTTAAAAAAATTCTAATTAATTTACTCAAAATTTTGTATAAAAATTCAGTATTTTCACCAATAATTAAAATACATGTATTTGATCTCCAACCCCCACTAGACCAGACCTTGAAAATTATGTAAAATTTTAGAAATTGACATTACTCCTAATATGTCCTTTTAAACTCTCAATTTTAATATCATGAAGTTTTTCGAATATCAAGTGCAAAAAGGTCATTATTTATTTCCTTTACTAGTATCAATTTCTTTTTTCATCTGTAGTGTTAGTGGACATGATTATGTATCAATTTTATGTAATGATTGATTTGTGTTGCTTGTGTTGACACTAACAGAAAAATCAAGTTTAACTGAATAAATTCTACATGCAAAAAGGTCATATTTAGAACACTATAGCTCAATAACAAGCGTTGTGATCCCAGTTTTTCTTTTTAATTTCCTAATTCTCCTTCAATGTAGAAATAAACAAGAGATGTTTGTAAAACACATATGCCCCCCATGGTGCAAAATTGAAAAGGGTTATACACACATATCATTTAAACAGGGTTCGAAATTAACTTTTTCAAGCACTAGTCCGTACGGACTAGTAACTGTTGATGTTCACTAGTCAGCAAAGCATTTCACTAGTCCGTCCAGTATATAATAAAATGATCTTCATTTTATTCAATAGTATTTAATCAAATCAAACACATCACAGTTGCAAACAATTCAATTTCTGACACCTATAGAAGAAAAAGAGACCACCATATTTTATTTCGCATTCAAGATCTTCAGCATACAATATTAACCTCCGAGTTAATCCTTTTATAAATGTCCATAAGTGCGTTCGAGATCGACGTTCCTGTTGTTTTGGTGCTCAGATCTTAAAGTCACAAGAGTTCGAAATTTTATCAATAAAGTAAAAAAAATTCACTCGATTGACCAAGTCATGAGCTATAGTGTTATGAACTACTGTGTTAGAGTCACGAATGTCGAGAAAATGTGCGCACAAACGTGCATGTTCTGAGACCACACTACTTGCAATTCTTGCACCTAGAACACGTTCTCATGATGTGTACTCGGCGTTCGGAATCGGCAGGAATTTGACAATTTGTGCACGTTCGAAGAACGGCGGTCTCGAACACACTCCATGTGTTAGGAAGATCAGGCTGTCATAGTCATGCAAACACTTGACCATGCAGGTAATCAACCGTAAGTTCAAACATCTAAGAGACTCAGACAAATCTTGCTAAAAATCTTTACCAATTCAAGATTGATTTCTGGATTTTCACTAGTCCATACGGACTAGTACTATAGAGAGTTCACTAGTCTGACACGTTTTTTACTAGTCTCGGACTTACGGACATGAGTTAATTTCGAACCCTGTTAAATGATAGTAGTATCATCAATTCAAAATATTCAGCAAACAATATCTTCCTATGTCAAGAGTGGATTGACCATGTGACCTAAAAATCAACAGGGGTCATCTACTCCATATGCTGTACCAGTGTACCAAGTTTGGTGTCAATCAAGCAAATAATTCTTAAAATATAGGAGACAATATATTACTATGTCCAGTTCAACTATTAACTTTTGACCTCAAAATCAATATGGGTCATCTTCTCCTGAAGATATACCAGTGTACTAAGTTTGATGTCTGTCAAGCAAAGGGTTCTCAAGATATTGAATGGACAGTATATTCCTATGTCCAGTTTGACCCTTGACCTTTAACCATGTGACCTCAAAATCAATAGGTGTCATCTTCTTCTGAAGATATACTGGTGTACCAAGTTTGATGTCTGTCAAGCAAAGGGTTCTCAAGATATTGAATGGACAGTATATTCCTATGTCCAGTTTGACCCTTGACCTTTGACTATGTGACCTCAAAATCAATAGGTGTCATCTTCTTCTGAAGATATACTGGTGTACCAAGTTTGATGTCTGTCAAACAAAGTGTTCTCTAGACATTGAATGGTCAGTATATTCCTATGCCCAGTTTGACCCTTGACCTTTGACCTCAAAATCAATAGGGGTCATCTACTCCTTAGGATGTACCAGTGTACCAAGTTTGATGTCTTTCAAGCAAAGGGTTCTCAAGATATTGAGCGGACATTATATTCCTATGTCCAGAGTAGATTGACCCTTGACCTTTTGACCTGAAAAAAAATATGGATCATCTACTCTCCAGGGGCAACCCCTGTACCAAGTTTGGTTGTTATCATGCAAAGGGGTCGAAAGATATTGAGCGGACAACACATGGTCTACAGACCGACCAACAGTTGCAAAACAAGAGGTACTGTGAGCAATGCTCACTAAGAATACCCCCCGCTTACCCCAATCTCCCAAAGGGTGTTGGTAATAGGTATAAACTACCTCTTTTCTGAGTGTAAAAAACAAATGGCATGACAAACCAAACCATATTGCTACTTCGATGTCCAGTGCACATGACCTTTGACCTTTTGACCCCAAAATCGCATGGGTAGTCCATATGTATGATATGGTGACTGTAGGTGGAAAGGATAACGCTTTAGAGCCCGGAAACCATATTGCTACTTCGATGTCCAGTGTGCTTGACCTTTGACCTTTTGACCCCAAAATCGATAGGGAACATCTTCATCCCATGGGTAGTCCATATGTAGGATATGGTGACTGTAGGTGGAAAGGATAACGCTTTAGAGCCCGGAAACCATATTGCTACTTCGATGTCCAGTGCGCGTGACCTTTGACCTTTTGACCCCAAAATCAACAGGGAACATCTTCATCCCATGGGTAGTCCATATGTACGATATGGTGACTGTAGGTGGAAAGGATAACGCTTTAGAGCCCGGAAACCATTGCGTCTACAGACGGACGGACAGACAGACGGACAACCCGATTCCAGTATACCCCCCCACAACTTGTTGCGGGGGGTATAATAATATGGTTCCCAAAAAATTGACATTACTCCAAATGTCAGGTGCGAACCTCTTTAAGTTAGAATGTGCTATTTGCTGTAGGAGAATTTTTCTTCTGTACTTTATTATGAATAAGGAGAATATCACCGGAATTGTATAATTTGACAATGTCACATACACAACTGTAACTTTGATATAAAAAAACAATATTTAGATTGAGTGTTTTTCCAATGAAATAACTGGTCAATTATCCTGGTTACATAACTCTACTAGTACACAAAGTCTACTTGTAATGTTTGCCTACTTAAGGTACATGTAATTGCATGAAGTAGAAATAGCCTAATACTAGATTATCCCATTTCATTTCTTCGTCCATTAAAATAAGGCATAAAACAATTCTTCATTCGATTTGTTATACATGTAATACACATTAGTCACAAAATGCACAACTCATACGACCAGATAAACTGCTGCAATTTAATTGGTTGTAACCAGGAAAATTTATTTAGATAAATCCCTGTAAGCAAATGCGAGCAGTCTTTGGATTGTTATATCACCCTCACGTCCTCCCATGAAATTGTCATGGCTACATTCTGAATCATATGACATCGGTTATAGTCCAGCATAGTGACATAAACCTCATTGTTCATTGTGTCGACGTAAAATCTTATTATTTGGCATGGTGATGTCACATAGTCGAGATAAGTATTAGAGTTTTACAGTTTGTTGGGATGATCTTACAGGAAATTCAAAAGTAAATATATCTCCATCCAATAAAACAATCAATGACTTTATTTTGGTTAATATAAGGAATTATCAATCCATAAAGATATAATATTGACCTTGACTTCAGTTAATATTAGTTAATCAGGTAATATCAGTTAAATATTATGCTTTATTAATTACACTATTACCTAATATCATGTTTCTTGGATTGATATTTCCCCAAGAAAAGTCAGTAATTAGTATAACATAGAATTATAAATTATATAGTGACTGATATTATTGGAGCGCTTTTCTGTCAGACTCACCATTAGAGAGATGATAGATTCCCACATGTACAGGACTAGCTACCTGGGTTTTCGATTCCACTGGGAAACTCCTACAACATCATATATTCAATGTGAAATCTAATGCTTGGTGGAAAAGTACTTACATGTAGATTGTGTAGTAATGAAGAGGTGGACAGCTAGGACAGTTTTTAAGACAAACGATGAAACAATAATATTAAATGTACAAATTCAGTATTCATACAAAATATGCCTGCCATGTTTTTCTGACACCAATCTGGAATTTTTTAACAAATCTTACGGGGCAGTTGACAGTTTCACAACACAATTAAGGTGGCTCGTTACACGTTTAAAGAGATTCTCAAATCAGCATGAAATAATTTAATTATGAAAGACATGTTGATGTGTAACTGACAAGAATGTATGTCAAAAAGGCAAAAGATGTGCAATTTGGACAAAAACCTTACCTTGGGTTTTCGTGATTGACCGGGTAGTCCTTACCTTGGGTTTTCGTGATTGACCGGGTAGTCCTTACCTTGGGTTTTTGTGGTTGACTGGGTTGTCTTTACCTTGGAGTTTTGTGGTTGACTGGGTTGTCTTTACCTTGAGTTTTTGTGGTTGACTGGGTTGTTCCTTACCTTGGGTTTTTGTGGTTGACTAGTGTTCCCTACCTTGGGTTTTTGTGGTTGACTGGGTTGTCCCTTACCTTGGGTTTTTGTGGTTGACTAGTGTTCCCTTACCTTGGGTTTTTGTGTTTGACTGGGCTGTCCTTACCTTGGGTTTTTGTGGTTGACTGTGTTGTTCTTACCTTGGGTTTTTGTGGTTGACTGGGTTGTCCCTTACCTTGGGTTTTTGTGGTTGACTGGGTTGTCCTTACCTTGAGTTTTTGTGGTTGACTGGGTTGTCCCTTACCTTGGGTTTTTGTGGTTGACTAGTGTTCCCTACCTTGGGTTTTTGTGGTTGACTGGGTTGTCCCTTACCTTGGGTTTTTGTGGTTGACTAATGTTCCCTTACCTTGGGTTTTTGTGGTTGACTGGGTTGTCCCTTACCTTGGGTTTTTGTGGTTGACTAGTGTTCCCTTACCTTGGGTTTTTGTGGTTCATTGGGTTTTTGTGTTTGACTGGGTTGTCCCTTACCTTGGGTTTTTGTGTTTGACTGGGTTGTCCTTACCTTGGGTTTTTGTGGTTCATTGGGTTTTTGTGGTTGACTGGGTTGTCCCTTACCTTGGGGTTTTGTGGTTGACTGGGTTGTCCCTTACCTTGGGTTTTTGTGGTTCATTGGGTTTTTGTGGTTGACTGGGTTGTCCCTTACCTTGGGGTTTTGTGGTTGACTGGGTTGTTCTTACCTTGGGTTTCTGTGGTTGACTGGGTTGTCCTTACCTTGGGTTTTGTGGTTGATTGGGTTTTTGTGGTTGACTGGGTTGTCCCTTACCTTGGGTTTTTGTGGTTGACTGGGTTATCAAAGGAATCACTGTTCACCACATTTGATCTCCACTCCAAATCTGAAAAAATTAAAAAACACTGCTCTTGTGATTGTGTTATACTCTGGGACTGGAAGAACAATACAGCACAAGAAAACACAAACTTTTCTTCATATTAAACATAATTTTTGTGCTGTTATAAAAAGTATACCTCTCTGCACAAAGTTAATTCTAATTTTACAAAAATTAACATCACTATATATTAGATATTTTTATCTTTTTTATTTGTTCTTGATTTCTCATATCAGTACATAATTTCAGGTTTGTCTACATAACTTAACATATTTAAGTATGTATTTCTTGTTTATCTATATTTGTGACTTATCATATGAGTATGTGTTTTCCGGTTTGTCTACATGACTTATCATATGAGTATGATTGTGTTTTCTGGCGTAATACTTACCATATGAGTATGTTGTTTCTGGTATAATACTATGTCATATGAGTGTGTTTTCTAGTGTAATACTATGTCATGTGAGTGTGGGTTTTCTGGTACAATACTATGTTGTATGGGGGTGTGGTTTCTGGTGTAATACTCATTATATGAGTACCGGTATGTGGTTTCTGGTGAAATACTATGTGGTTTCTGATGTAATACTATGTAGTTTCTGATGTAATACTATGTAGTTTCTGGTGTAATACTATGTGGTTTCTGGTGTAATACTATGTGGTTTCTGATGTAATACTATGTGGTTTCTGATGTAATACTATGTGGTTTCTGGTGTAATACTATGTGGTTTCTGATGTAATACTTACCATATGAGTATGTGGTTTCTGGTGAAATACTATGTGGTTTCTGGTGTAATACTATGTGGTTTCTGATGTAATACTATGTGGTTTTTGGTGTAATACTATGTGGTTTCTGGTGTATACTATGTGGTTTCTGGTGTAATACTATGTGGTTTCTGGTGTAATACTATGTGGTTTCTGATGTAATACTATGTGGTTTCTGGTGTAATACTATGTGGTTTCTGGTGTAATACTATGTGGTTTCTGGTGTAATACTATGTGGTTTCTGATGTAATACTATGTGGTTTCTGGTGTAATACTATGTGGTTTCTGATGTAATACTTACCATATGAGTATGTGGTTTCTGGTGAAATACTATGTGGTTTCTGGTGTAATACTATGTGGTTTCTGATGTAATACTATGTGGTTTCTGGTGTAATACTATGTGGTTTCTGATGTAATACTTACCATATGAGTATGTGGTTTCTGTCCTCGTCTGGCCGCCTTCATTGTACTCCCTGTATACAAAACAAATAATATTTTACAGATACAAAAAATCCCTCAGATTTATACTTATAGTCTATCTAAAATATAAAATGAGTTGATATCTTTAATACAGTGTAGTCAAGGGTTAAAACATCTAGATCTTTTAATTCAGGACAAACATATTCTCCTGTTCTGTCAATATGAGGGTTGTTCAGAAATTATTTAGATACTCGTGTATTTCATAGCTCTATCATACATAAATAAGAATGGACTATTTGTACATAAATAACAATGGACTATTGTACATAAATAACAATGGACTATTTGTACATAAATAACACTGGACTATTTGTACATAAATAACAATGGACTATTTGTACATAAATAACAATGGACTATTTGTACGCATACTGTTATGTATACAGGTGAAATCTGTTTTTATATAGAAAATAAACTTGTTATGTAGATATATATGAAATCCATAAGATCTGAGCACGCCAGACATTTTAGTAATTCTACCAGTGCAGACAACGAAATGTCCTGCTGCCATTTCCAGTCCATTGTGTCTGAAGGAAATTTTGGCAGAAACAATCTTAGTATTGATGGTTTCAAAACCACTGCATTCATCCTATTTTACCTAAGGTTTTATTTTGACATGCCCTTTACTGGATTTTCATGATCAATGATTCAACCTAGATAAACAACAGCATAGTCATTCTGTTCCTGAATCTACCAAGTGAAAAAAAAACCCAAACTGGTCACATGCAGGTGACAACAGTCTCACAAGATGAAGTCCATGTTCAATTCACAGGGAAATAATTCTGCAGGATAATGAAAATAATTATTGCCTTTTTAGTCAGGCGACATATCACATGTTGTCAGTCTGTGAGTATGCCTATGGTTATAACCCTGGTGCATAACCACTCTCCAGTTATAACCCTATTAGTACATGACAAACAATCCTGATTAAAACATACCACATCTAATTTACCGTGGGTCTCTTTATTCATTTACCTTGGATTTAGACAATTAAATATCTAAATATACACTTGTAACCTTTGCCCTCTGACCTTTTAGTTTCTGTCTCCACCCATTGATACATTTCCACCGTTCTCTGTAGTTTGACTGCATTCACTGTCACATGATGGAGGTCATCAACCAATGGTTGCTGGAAGGATATCGATAAACAATATAAGTAGGCATGCATACCAAACATACAAGTATACAAATTCGTGATTATGATAATCCCTGGAGATAAATCTAACAATTGACACTTGTACCATCAATTCACACTGGATTTTTTAAGCACACCATTCCCATCAAAATCAAGAAGTTAATATAAATACATGTCGTTAAAAGGTATGATTATTGTTTTATTTCAAACAAGCCCTTGTAATTAACCCTGATAACAGATACATCTAAACAAAGAATACAACAAGTGTCGGGGAATCTGTGCATTGATTTCATCGAGTCAGTAATACTGAATAAGCAGAATTTTTAGGAAGGATTTAATTTTGGCATCATAAGTGAGAGTGATGAGGTCGCTAAAATTGAATATCACTAACAATTTATTCCATATCAGAGGTAATAGTTATCTTTCCTGGAATTCTAAAGTCAGGAATATTAGCTCTCGCTAAATATATATACAATGTACTCATTTTATGGGAAAATCGCTAAATTTGTGTCTCGCTAAAATTTCCACTTATACAGTATTTCAATTTTTATATATCAATTTACATATGTACAGGAAATAATAATAAAAATAATAACACTAAAAAAAAAAATTATTTTTTAATGCTGATAATTTAGGCATATTTGGCAAGCAATGATCCAAATCATTCATGATTTTATGTTTTAGTCATTTGTAATCTGTGTGTTTACTATATATACAATTTTCTGCCCCAGTGAAAGTGAAAAGACGCATGCATGCAAAATGTAGCAAAAGCTGGGTAATCAAACTGTTGCGTATTTAATATGACATCTTGTTATGGACAGCTTACCTTCCCTGTTGACAGCTCTCCTGTGAAGTAGATCAAGGCTCCATCATCGTTAGTGTTGATTCCAAACACATTTTCCCGAACCAAAACTTTGCTCAGTCCCTCATCTAGAGACTTGGCAGTTTTTACTGCTCTCCCCTGAAACACACAATTCAATACCCATTTAAAAAAATGTACTCAGAATTAAAAGTTTAAGGACAAGTACGGTATAAGGTTTATAACCCCGGGGCCTGATAAATGAAATACCTATTATACAAGTTCATTTCTATATCTAAACTGTACAGGTGTAAAAAAAGTATAATCCTATACCACAACTTCACATATGATGGCTTGGGTTGAAATATAATGAGAGTTAATTAAAACAGTAGATAGAGAGTTTGCTAAATAATCCTGCATAAGACATACATACCTGTGTATTCAAACTTGTCAGTTAACAGTCTCAATTGTCATTGTGGGTGATTTACATGCTAATGGTACTTATTGTTGATTTTTTGTGACAACCTGTTTTAGAAATTCTACAGCAAGGATTTAACACAGAAAGGGGAGGAACTCTACAGTGAAGGCTGAGTTTGTTGCCATGATTAGTTCTAGCTACACTAATTTTGACTGCATGTAAATAATGCAAAATATCTTAAACTTGTCAACTGGATAGGCATGACATGAATTGGAAATCAAGATGCAAACCTCCTGCAAATCATTTGCATGCTCCAAGTTGTACAATGTATCATGAAAACATTTCAAATACCCCCCCCCCCCTTCCCCAAAGTGCGAGATACATTGTTTTTCCATTAAATGTCACGTAATGTAATGTTACCTCATTCCAAAACAACAGACATGACGCTACTATCAGCAGGACGATCCCCACCAGAATACCGATCAGACTCTGACCGATCCTCTCCAAGAATCCAGGATTACGGCGATATGTTACTCGTGTGTGGCTCTCCATGTTGTGGTAACCTGGTGCATCAGGATACTGCCATTGAAATATATTACGTCATAATAGTGCCAGGCTGTCTTTAATTCACTAAGTCATATGTTACTAAACTATGCTACGTATTTGTAGCAGGCTGTGACATAGCTGTTGGTTACATTGTGATGTCACTATAATAAGGCTCTCAAAACAGAGAGAATTAGAAAATCTCAGGGACATGATTTTGGGGAATGATTTTTATTCCCCTCAAATTTTTCTGTCAATTGCCAATTTTCATGGAATACATCTGTATTTAAAATGATATGTATACTTATTTCCAATTCTCAGATGATAAAAGTAGTGTTAAATCTAAAGCAAACTAGCATGGCGTCACGCCATGACCTTTTAGGCTGGTGCCATGCCCTTTTTAATTGCACCATGCCCTTTTTTCTCTATAAGATTTTTAAAAATATTTGTTGATATAAACAATTGTTCTTTATTTCACAAGGTTGATTAAAAAGTTTAAAATCAAGGCAGCAGGTATTAACTAAACAATAGCATAGCTATGCGAACGCATAGCTCATGGCTTGGTCAATCCAGTGAATTTTATTGACTTTATTGATAAAATTTCAAACTTCTGTGGACTAACTACAGTACTAGTGTTGCTCTTGGTTCAATTGAGTTAATTAACATGTATGAATTAAATCATGTTAAATGTGTGCCTTACCAAAATGATTAAGTTGTAAGTTGACAAGTTAATTAAAAAATAATCCGATATTCCTCTGACCCTTACCCCCGCTTTTATGCCATATAAAAGATGGGGTACAAATCAGAGGAATCTTGGGTTACCTTATTCAAGCTTACACTGAGCTGCTGAAGAGTGGGTAGCAGTATTTTTAAAAACATTCTTGTAAGAATACTGAAAAGTTCTGTAAAAGCTTTGAATACTTACACTGTTTCTGTACATGTTAAAAGAAATGACACTTGTTCGTTAATATCAATATTGCAACAGAAAATGATGCTGAGATAAAAATAACCAAAAGTTGTTTACCTCTTACCGGAAGCAGATAAGTCGTAATCTGATTGGCTGATACTGAAAGGGTTATAGTATTAGTGCAAACATTAAATGTTTCGATAAAATCAACATACTTCATGGGCCATTGAAGGTTATTGATTACTAGATAGGGAAATAAATCATTAAAAATCAGTTTATTGATTTGATGAAAATCAAGTAGACTTCTTTCAAATTCACGTGTTTTCCACGTGTTAAAAAAAAAAGGGGGGGGGGGGGGAATCGCGCATAAAAAATCTTTCTTTTGATCTACAATGTAATAGTATGGAACTCTGTTGATTGGCCCGTTATCTGAAACTGTGTTGTGCATAGATCGTGCAACCAAAGTTATTAAATGCTAAAAAATTGTCATGGTAGCGTTAACATTTACATAATTACTTTTTTTCTAGTTTAATAAAACTACAACTGTACGACATGTGAAGATAAGTCGTATGACAAGAAATAAAGACTTCGTGTTTTTATATATACTGTAACAAATTCCGTGGTATATCTAATTCATTTGTCTCGGCATACAATAATTCCTTAGAATCATTACCTAAAGGGATAAGAGGCGTTACATTTTAATATACGCAAAAGCTTTAGGCCAATCATAACTATAGTATGTATTTCTATTTCATTCAGATTTCATTCAGAACAGCTAATAAATAGGATATGATACGGTTTTTTGTTCCATACCAAAAGGAATGAAAGAAAGCTGAGCGAGTGTATCGTGAATTTATTACTTTGAAATATTTATAGGTAGAGAGATCGCATGCAAATTTATATAAATAGTCATTGAAATATTGCAGAGAATCTAAGGGAATACTTTCATCTTGCCCTGCATGAGAAAACTGTACTGAAATTGCATAGTATATATACTTTCTTCTAAATCTTAAAGTTTTGATCCAACTTCTAACTATGCTTCTAAGCTTACATGTACAAATTTAACTGTTTTATTTTTACTCCCCTCTGTCTCTTAGGTATGCATATTTATTTATTCTATGTATATATCCATATTTTTATGTTTGTGTTGCAAACTGTTTTCAGTGCTGCATGAGCATCTTAATATAGCTAGTCCCTGTGTATATATATGCATGACTTGTGATGTCTGTATACATGTATGCGTCCTGTTTTATTTCAAATTTCTGTTTTTATGTCTATGCATGCAATTATATATCATTAGTGCTTTGTGGGTTTTTTTTAATGCTATATAGTCGGTTAAAGAGCTCTTAGCTCATGTTTATTGTTTACCTGTATATAGTTTCCGACTTTAAATAAAAATTACTTACTTACTTACTTAAAGGTACATATACAAGGCTAACGTGGCGCACAAACATGATAACAAATGGTAATACGAATCGCTGAAATCCACAGAATATTAACCGAAATTCACCGAACAAAAAAAAAAAAAGATAAATAAATCCACTATTAATCGACAACGTTCATTTTCTGGTTTCTATAGTAGATGCCCCCCCCCCTCCCCTCCCCTCCCTGTCCCTTTACATGCAATGTACAAAGTAAGATATAGTTGGCCGGCCGCCTCCCCAGTTTCGAATTGAAGTGATGAATTCTTTAATACATGTTATGAAGGACGACCCCCCCCCCCCCCTTCCACACACACACGCGATTTACGATTTTTAAAAGATTTTAAAATTTGGATAAGATGACATCTTTCAGGTTTTAAAGTCATTCTTTATTCAAAATAGAATAGAATAGATTTACTGAAACCAATTTGGAGCCCTTGGGGGCATACTTGTAAGCACAGAGCAACATACGTAAGAAAAATTGATAGCAGCAACATATCCACATAAAATAGAAAAAGAAACTGACTACAGCAGATTAATGTTTATATTAGACATACAGAAGTTGGGGATTATCTGTATACGGTAAATATTTATATTAGACATACAGAAGATTATATAACAGTTGCGAATTATCTGTATACAGTGAATGTTTATATTAGACATACAGAAGATTATAGCAGTTACGGATTATCTGTATACAGTGAATGTTTATATTAGACATACAGAAGATTATAGCAGTTACGGATTATCTGTATACAGTGAATGTTTATATTAGACATACAGAAGATTATAGCAGTTGGGGATTATCTGTATACAGTAAATGTTTATATTAGACATACAGAAGATTATAACAGTTGGGGATTATTTGTATACAGTAAATGTTTATATTAGACATACAGAAGATTATAACAGTTGGGGATTATCTGTATACAGTGAATGTTTATATTAGACATACAAAAGATTATAGCAGTTACGGATTATCTGTATACAGTGAATGTTTATATTAGACATACAGAAGATTATAGCAGTTGGGGATTATCTGTATACAGTGAATGTTTATATTAGACATACAGAAGATTATAGCAGTTGGGGATTATCTGTATACAGTAAATGTTTATATTAGACATACAGAAGATTATAACAGTTACGGATTATCTGTACACAGTGAATGTTTATATTAGACATACAGAAGATTATAGCAGTTACGGATTATCTGTATACAGTGAATGTTTATATTAGACATACAGAAGATTATAACAGTTACGGATTATCTCTATACGGTAAATGTTTGTAAGACATATACATGTGATTGATATACGTACATACAAGAACCTGTAACATGTACACTTGTACTTCAGTATTAATATCAAATTACTCGTTTACATTCGTTTGGTTCTTTTTAAGGTTACATAATGCAATTTAAATGAAATTGAATTTACTTAAATCATGACCTTAGTGTCCTAGATGAATGGTAAAAAAGGGGGTTGTTAAAGTTTAATCCCTCTATATCTAAAGCTGTACTTTTTTCATTGAATAAGAACATTGATCCTCCGAAATTATTTTTTGAAGATTGTCAGTTGGAGTATGTGCCATTGCATAGACTAAGATTGTTTATTTCATGGGATTTGGGTTGGTCCCAGTACATAAATAAAATAACAAGTACGATTTACAAAAACATAGCTCCTCTTAAAAAATTAAAATTCACATTAGGAAGAAACACTCTTTCAAAAACGTACACTACTTTCATAAGACCAGCTTTAGAATATGCCCCTGTTGTTTGTGATGGATGTAGCTCATATGACTGTGATCTGTTAGAAAAGGTCCCATTATGTGCAGCACGAATTATTACTGGGCTTCCTATGCTAGCCTCTAGAGATTCTCTATATTTAGAAACTGGTTTAGAATCTCTATCTTCTAGACGAACAAATGCTAAATTAGTTACCATGTACAAGATTCATAATAACAAAGTTCCACAATATCTAAAAGAAACAATACCTAGTAAAATAAACAATATGTCCACATATAATCTCCGTTATGGAGATACTATTTAATACCAATATGCAGACTGAAGTTTACAAAAAATCATTTGTACCAGACGCTGTATCAAAATGGAATTCTCTTAGTATCGAATCAAGACAGGCTTCTTCAACTAAACAGTTTCGTAAAAGTGTTAGCTCTAATATCAGCACTTAAAAAGTAAAAGTGTTAGCTCTAATATACGAACTTGGCTCTGATCCTTTTGTATATATTATATACAATAAAATACGTTCAAATCAAATAATAATGCAATATTTATTGTTTTAAAAATATTGATTAAAAAATTGCATGGGTTGATAAGCAACATATTCTAATTGGACATAATCCACATGTTTCTTTATTTGTTAAACTATAGAATTCTTATTAATTTCTAGTATTATCCTAAAAAAAAGTCATGTCTATTACCTTTATATAAGGGACATTCAACCAGTGAATCCATACACTCCATGTCGAACATTCTAAAAAAGTCTGTCATTTCTTTCAAGGGTGGTTTTCTGTCCTTTTGTGTTTGTATCCCCCCCCCATATCTTCCAATTCAGTTCTTAGATTATGTTCGCTTATTCTAAATTTACATGCATGTATAATTTTTCTTTGTTCAAAACTCTTTCAATTTTAAAACTTCATTTTATGTAGAAATATGTTGTAAGTTTACCCGACATACAACCCTCTTCTCTTTTCATAAACCAGTGTGGTATAGGAAATCCTCTTTCATATTCTTTCCAGTTGTATAGCTAGAATAACTCATAAAAGTAACCCCAGAATACTCTAAGCCCTGAAACCCCAGCTTAAAACTACCCCCACCCCACCCCTCGATCCACCACTGCTATGTGTTTGGAAATGTTGCTTTTGAAGGCGATTTATCTGTCCAAAACGTTTTTAAAAAGCGGTAATCGCCATATGTGCATTTTGAATTTATACAGTTTATCAAAACATTGATTATCATGTACTTGTCTAGGTACAAAAAGCGAGGTAACTCTATTTATAGAAATGACGATTCGCAACAATGGGGTACAGTACTTCTCACATACATGTTGGCAGGAAGTTGAAGAACATGCATTATGTAATTACAATTAGGATAGGCATTTCCGAGGCTTGTGATAGAGACTTCTTAAAACTTAGTCAAATCCATTAATTAAGGTAAGGTTGTTTGTTTTGTTTGGGTTTGGGGGGGGGGGGGGGGGGGGGTAATGAATATGGCATTGAATGATAGATCTACTTTTGGTTTGAAGTGTAATTTTACAAACGTGCCTATAGAGCAGAGAGTATTGTAACAGGTTTTTCGATCCTTTCAAGTAATAACAGGAACACCTGTTTGGGTTCTCGACAAGATATGAGTTACCAAATGCACGAATTGTCCATTGACGAAACCTTATAACAACAGTGTTTCACAATTTTAAGTAATATGCTATATAAAACATGAATACTATAATTTTACATAAATACTGATGTACAACCAATATACGATTATAGCATTACATGGGTGATCTATATCAAGGGAGATAACTCTATACCTGTATACATAAAAATCTTCTAGTCCTATAGACTAACTTCATCATAAAGCTTTACAATAATTGTCATTATAATATGTATTAACATTATTAATTATTGAATTGAATAAAAACCATGGTGAGCATACCATTCTATGGGAATAGGCTTGAGTGAACAATATTTACAGATGACACCAAACTGGTCTGATCTATAAATTAATTATGATATCTACAATATCTTGCAAGTCATAACACATACTTTTACTTTAAAATAATATCAGCGAGACAAATCATATATATATATTACTATCACAGATATTTACTTTACCTTAGTCTCACTCTCACTGATCATTTATTCCAGGAATGTGGCAACAAAAGGAATTTTATGCAAAATTACAGATTTAACATTTAGTAAAGGAATTATAGAATAACTAGTTTAGCATTAGTAATTCATTTAATAATGGTAATAAACTTACCATTCAAGAGGAAAAATGTCGGTCTATGTCTAATTGTCAAAATATGTCAGATCTACTGCAATCAACTCTCTTCTTCAAATACTGAATAAAGACTGACCACAAAGAACAGAACTCTTGGAGGGAAAATCTCCAAGACCAATCCAATGACATAAGACAAACTAAAACACCAATGAAATTAAAAGACATAAGGGACATTTGGTCAAAATATAATTATGTACCCCAGGCCATTACGTAAGGGTTAATGTACGAGTATCGCTCCATTGCTTTTAAGGAATGGAGTGATACGAGTACATTGACCCACTTAAAATCCACTGTAAACATTAATAAAAACTAAATTTTAATTTAATTTTAATCATGTCTTACGTTTTTCATTCTTTTGTTGCATGCATTTATATCTACTTGTATAAAGATTGACCTACTTTCCGAACTCTCCATTCCTGAAAAATAATGGAGTGTTCGAACAAAAGAATGACGTCATATGTGGATTTTAAAGTGGGAAAGTGACTAAATTTTATGCTTGACTGCATGTTTAAATTACATTACCTTGCATAAGCATTTTATTCATGTGTGTAAAAAAAAAAATGAACTGATTCTTTATACATATACCCATCATATCATACAATATACATGTATAATATGAGTCTGTCACATTATCTCCAGGGTATGGCAGACTAAAAGTATACAACTACGATCACCGGTAGCGGCCGTCAGTTTACACCAATGTTTTGAGTATAGAATGTACAATATTTCTTTGAAAATTTCCTGACCCGTACATTAAGTACATGCATAATGAGTGTCATTGCAGAATTCCATGTACACTGTATACCGGTACCTTGCACCTAAGCTATGCCGAATACGTGTAAAGGGTCAGTGAAAACTTCATGTACATTCTACACCTAAAGATTAAATATCGCTCTTATCCTTGCATTAGGATGCCGTGTATTCCCAGTTCACCCAGCTGCCCTGTTTATTCACACACACACACACACACACACACACACACACACACACACACACTGCTTTCACCATTCCATCCACAGTTTTCACTTCCTTCTGTACCAGTTTCCGTTTCTTCTCAGCTGAAGCAGTTCTCCATTTCGCTATTTGTGTGTGACATCAAACCCTGCCTTCCGACAGCCACTCTTCCAACTTTATCTCACTGTGCGTCAAGCGGGACTCTGTCTCATCTATGGTTTTCTTTGCTGACCACTTCCTCCCTGTCTTGATTTCTATTCTTACTGTTCGAAATTTATCATTCTTACTGTCCCGTAGCATCAGATGATGTTGTACTTTTGTCACCTTGAATTCCTCTGTGATAGATTTAAGAGGTAGTTGTAGCTTTGACCTACACTGTTAGAATTTATTGGTACACCAAGCCATCTCCTCAGGTATCCGTTTGCTATTGTTTCCATCTCCCTACCGCTGTCATTGGTACACCATACAGCAGCAGAGGCCAAAACAAAACAAAAACAAAAAAACCCGTGTGACTTTAGTAAGCCAAGGGTATACAAAATCGCATTTTTGACTTTATAAATGTACAGTTATGTATGAGTACAAGTTTTCCTCCCTACACTGCTGGCGACTGTCTCATAGCAATAGTTAGAAAAATTGACGCAGGTCTGTTGTTTTTATGAGGCGCCGTTTTGGTATTTCTGATATTACCTATTCGAATAGGTGATAATACTTTATAAATGAGTGGTATCACCTATTTAAATTGAATATAGGTGATATCACACATTTCTATAAGTGATATAGGTTATTGCGTCACCTAATCGAATAGAAAGAGTATGCGAAAATTAAAAAGCGCTGCAGTTCGCGATCGTATATCCTCGTGTATTAAATTTCATTTAATTTCTTTTCATTTTTTTCCATTTAGGTGGAATATTTTTGAAAGGGTAAAAAAAGTGGGGATTACATGTGAAAACCATAAAGTAAAAAATGCAGGTACTTCACCTACAACTTGTCATATCTTGACCTACAGTTTGTCATATCTCGACCTACATCTTGTCATATCTCAACCTACAGCATGTCATATCTCGCCTTGCAGCTTTTCACATCTCGACCTACAGTTTGAGATATCTCGACCTACAGTTTGTCACATCTCGACCTACAGCATGTCATATCTCGGCCTACAGCATGTCATATCTCGGCCTACAGCTTGCGATATCGCGACATACAGCTTCTCATACCTCGACCTACAGTTTGTCATATCTTGACCTGCAGATTGTCATATCTCGACCTACACCTTGTCATATATCGACAGAAGTGAAATATACTCCAGTAGAATGCAAAGACTGTATATATATAATATACCAAAAACAGTACTTAACGACCAATCCCATGATACACAGAAAACTTTATACCTGGCAAATAAAAATTTTACTGCATCAAAAGAGAGTGGTTTTTTCACGGTAGCCAGTCATGTTTTCAGACAATGTTTTCATGTTTTCAGACAATGTTTTCATGTTTTCAGACAATGTTTTCATTTTTCAGTTGTAAACTACCCGGGGTGTGTAATATAGATGCAGATTTTAGTTTATTGGAGATGGCAGAGAAAATCCGTCCGAAAAATGGTGGTCGTCGTGACCGGAAGAACAGGGACAGTGGTAAGTGTTTATCTGAGGAAATGTCATTCGTATACAACAGTATAGAGAGTAAACTTACAGAGAAATGTCATTCGTAGTCTCTACAACAGTATAGAGAGTAAACTTACAGAGAAATGTCATTCGTAGTCTCTACAACAGTATAGAGAGTAAACTTACAGAGAAATGTCATTCGTAGTCTCTACAACAGTATAGAGAGTAAACTTACAGAGAAATGTCATTCGTAGTCTCTACAACAGTATAGAGAGTAAACTTACAGAGAAATGTCATTCGTAGTCTCTACAACAGTATAGAGAGTAAACTTACAGAGAAATGTCATTCGTAGTCTCTACAACAGTATAGAGAGTAAACTTACAGAGAAATGTCATTCGTAGTCTCTACAACAGTATAGAGAGTAAACTTACAGAGAAATGTCATTCGTAGTCTCTACAACAGTATAGAGAGTAAACTTACAGAGAAATGTCATTCGTAGTCTCTACAACAGTATAGAGAGTAAACTTACAGAGAAATGTCATTCGTAGTCTCTACAACAGTATAGAGAGTAAACTTACAGAGAAATGTCATTCGTAGTCTCTACAACAGTATAGAGAGTAAACTTACAGAGAAATGTCATTCGTAGTCTCTACAACAGTATAGAGAGTAAACTTACAGAGAAATGTCATTCGTAGTCTCTACAACAGTATAGAGAGTAAACTTACAGAGAAATGTCATTCGTAGTCTCTACAACAGTATAGAGAGTAAACTTACAGAGAAATGTCATTCGTAGTCTCTACAACAGTATAGAGAGTAAACTTACAGAGAAATGTCATTCGTAGTCTCTACAACAGTATAGAGAGTAAACTTACAGAGAAATGTCATTCGTAGTCTCTACAACAGTATAGAGAGTAAACTTACAGAGAAATGTCATTCGTAGTCTCTACAACAGTATAGAGAGTAAACTTACAGAGAAATGTCATTCGTAGTCTCTACAACAGTATAGAGAGTAAACTTACAGAGAAATGTCATTCGTAGTCTCTACAACAGTATAGAGAGTAAACTTACAGAGGTTCAAACTATTTACAAAGAGATGGGACTCATTGTTGTAGTATTAACACCCCTCCCCCATCTCCCTGTCTGCAGGGCCATGATTTATTATTGTCAGAAAGTTCGTGCATGTTATCATGGATTATTTATTTACATTAATCACTTTCTCCTTTGAATTTAACTCTATGTAGACGAACATGTGTTTCCCTTTCCCTTGAATGCTTTATGTTTTAGATTAATGCAACAAATTGAAAATGCCGAAAGTGAAAAATGAGCTAACCTCTTTTATCTGTGAATATACATGTAATTGGCATAATTTGACAGATTTGCTTGTACAATTTTTATGATCAATAATAGTGTTATGATAGAAGTGTACAATGCAATGTGCAATGTCTGTCTTTACCTTTTCATTGTTCTTTTTTTATGGTGTCATGCATAGAATGTACACGTATTTGCGTAGTATTTATCCGGTTATAAATAAAATACATCAAAATTAAAAAAAAAAATTCACAAAAACACATAGACAAGAAATACTCACTTCAGTCAATGGTTTGATAGAGCTAAACATTCTATAAATGTTCTATATACATATGGATTGATGTTGACATCATTTAGAAACGAGAGGGCTGTGGTCCACAACACTCACCTAGACAGTTGCATTTCCCTCTGTAAACATTAAATACACATTATGGCTTCATCCTGCTATCATAGTTGTGGTTAATCGAATGTACACTACAAGGAAATGTCATATTTATTTGCCATATCGTATTCTTGTGGTTTCATCATCAATGTCATTATCAAAGAATATATATATATAAACTTGAAATCCTTTTTTTGACACTGACTATACCTCAGGGGGCATGTCGTATGTCGTAGATGTTCATATTAATCATATAATACTAGTATATCAGTATACTTGCATGTACATATACCAGCTTACAACATTACAGTTAAAAAGAAGAATCGTGGTTGTGTTTTTCCCTGGGGATGATGGTGTGGACAATTTTGAATCTACACTACAGGAACATGCTTATGTATTAAAATGACAAAGTGCAACCTTGTAGTTCTTGAGAATACTGCCATTAAGTAATTCTTCTCCCATTAGTAACTTTGGCCATCTCTCGGGTGCAGCTGTTCTTTTTTGGTTTTACTAACATTTCATGGAACACCTTGGACGATTATGATTGGTTGTTTTCAATTTTTCAATTTTCGAACTTTTCCCTCGTATACTTTATTTGACAGATCTGTCTGTTACACGTAAATGTTTATTAGCCGAGTTGCAACGAAGTTGAACTCGTCTATTGGTTTGGTGATGCGGGCGGGCGGGTGGGTGGATGGGCGTCAACAATTGGTTTCTGGATGATAACTCAAAAAGTGTACAATCTAATCAAAGGAAACTTTGATATATTGTTGGGTACCAGATAAGGAAGACCCCTATTAATTTTGGAGAAAAATGGTCAAAGGTCAAGGTCACAGTGACCGAAAATAGAATGAAAATTTCAGAAAAATTTGGTTTCCGGATGATAACTCAGAAAGTTTAAATCCGAATCAAATGATACTTAAAGATATTGTTATGTACCAGGTAAGGAAGACCTCTATTGATTTTGGAGAAAATATGTCAAAGGTCAAAGTCACAGTGACCGAAAATAGATTTAAAATTCCAAAAAAATTTGATTTCAGAAGGATAACTCGAAATTTTTTAATTTGAATCAAATAAAACTTGGATATATTGTTGAATACCAGCAAAGCAAGGCCCCTATTGATTTTGGAGAACAAAGGTCAAGGTCACAGTGACCGAAAATAAATAGAAAACTTCAGACAAATATGGTTTCTGGACAGTAAATCGAAAAGTTTAAAACTGAATCAAATGAAACTTGGTTATATTGTTGGATAGCAGGTTAGGAAGACCCCATGCAACTCGGCTCATGCACCTCTGGGTGCATATATTGATTTTTTTGAATAGGATTGACAACTACTGAAGGAAATACAATGTGAGAAACAGGTCCTATAACATGTGCTATTTAGTAACCAGTTTTTTTCTCAAACTCTCGTTCCTTTATTTTGTTTTTATTTTTAAGAGACACATGCACTCGACAAGTTTTGTTTCTTGCAATTTAGAGAATCAAGAAACTGGGTACACTTGTACTGATTATGGAACTCGTATTTCTTTTCGGTCCCGTTTAAGCTTTTGAAGTACTATTGTAGCTCCACAATGGCCGCGAAACTCATGGTTTGATCAAACTTGAAATTTCATGTATCAAGTCTTGACTTTTCTGATGCAGCAGTGGTTCTAAGATATTACCATATTTTCACATTTTCTTAACTATCTCCACATGGAAGGACTGCTCCTTCATGTGGACATGAAACCCCTTTACACCATGATCAGACTGGTTAAAATGGTCCATTTTAAAAAGAAGTAACTATTTTGAACGTTTTCGGAATTATACGGCAGACAGACGATGCACAAACTTAGTTCAGAAAAGTTTACTTGAGCTCAACTGAGCTAAAATTGAAATTATTCTTATTTTAGCCCATGAAGTTGCTAGTAGTTTGTATCAACATTGTAGGATTCTGTTTTCTTGAAAACAATTCTAGTATTTATATTGCATCTACAATTCGTTGAAAATTAGGGATCGGAACATTTTTCATTTCTATACTTTTCAGACAGCAGAGCTAGGTCCCAAGATACCACCATTAACATCTACCACACAGAACAACATGGTGATAACAACGCTGTTTTTATGTCTCCCTCGTCCTCTGGCAGTGGAATGGCAGGGCTTTTATCCTCGGGTTTGTCCCTAACTTTGCATCGTTCTGAAGCACCCATCTACTTACATAATGTTGTTAGATATGGGTGGAGATTTACAGCTTTAGATCAAAATGTATTTCATGTAGACTAGGTACTGAAAACGTCGAGTCTATTGTGGCAATATTGGTGTCTTTGAATTATTTCCGTTTGTTTAATGGAGAATTTACCACATCATTTTCGTAAGATGCGTAAAGTAATGGCCATCTATTTCACCTCTGAAACAATGGTTTTGTTTTCTTTATTTTTCAGACAATCCCTCTACGAAAAAGAATTTGCTAATAGGTATGGTTAACAGCATAATCAATCCGCAAAACATTGGAAAGCCACCATATATGTCAGTCCAAGAATTTAGAGTGAAATTCAAAGACACATACAAGGAAAGGTTTGAAGAAATGTCAGGTTCTAACATTTCCAAGTTTGTTGATATAAATAAACATCAGTTTGAAACATGTGTGGACAACAATCAAAAAATGATGATAAGAGCAACAGTAAGGAAGGCGTCAAAGAAGAAAAAGAAGACACGAAGAGGTAATGTACCTGTAATGACTGAAGATATCTCTGAAGCCGAGTATGTGACTGCAGAGTCTGAACATTGCTCGGAGGATTCATCTGAAGAAGATTCACCACACGATGATGCATACTTAGTATCCTGCAGAGAAAGAACAGGCCAGATATCAAGTGAGAACTCTGATAGCGATGATTATACCAAAACAGTGAAAGAGAGTGATCCTATGTACACAGAATGGAGACAGGCACGAAAACATCGCAGTCGAGCCTGTTCTTCTGACACTTTCTCGCAA
Source organism: Ostrea edulis (assembly GCF_947568905.1). Taxonomy (NCBI): domain Eukaryota; kingdom Metazoa; phylum Mollusca; class Bivalvia; order Ostreida; family Ostreidae; genus Ostrea; species Ostrea edulis. The sequence goes on along the minus strand of NC_079170.1, from coordinate 62,515,039 downwards.
TCTCAACATCAGCAACATGCAGGACATCAAAAACAGTATCACAGAGCGATGTCAGAAGAGGAAAAGAGAGACCTACTCAGAAGACTTCTTCAAAGAAAAGCGTCTCATGATTTTATCATCAAGCAAACTGTTGTTGAATATAGAGACAATTCTTGTAATTTAGCCATTGATATTGTCAGTTTGTGGAATACAAATGCTCGTACGACTTCATATTTAGTAATAAGACTTGATGAGCAAGTAGATATGCAGTTATTAACTAAGTGTATCAGTTTAGATAATTTTACATCTTTACCTCAATACCAATACTTTGAAGTTGAATATATGAAGAGTCGGTATGGAATTTTTGAAATTCCTTCAAGTCACGGGGCTGGCCAACCAGTTATAACAAAAGTCAATATGAAGCATACTGAACCTTTGACGGCTAGTTGGGAAGGCAATCAGTTATGGATCAGGCAATCAACATCTTCACGGGCTCTTTCCCTATCAGATCCATTGCTTGCCATGATATATCAATGGTTTGCTGGTGCCCAGGATCCAAGCTATTCAACCAAACCAAAAAGTAATAGAAAGGAAGAAAGTCTTCCAGCCAATGGTAATCAGACAGAAAGCAAGGGATTAAACATTGAGAAAAACAGAAATGCATTGGAGAACTTCCGAACTGCTGTGAGAGGGTTTGCAAGGGGACAATATATACTTCTAGCTGGAAATATGCCTAAAGGACTGCAAAACATGGAGGCAATATCCAACGTACCTTGGATTTATGTGTTTGATTTTGATGTGACAAGTAGAGATTCAGGTCTTCTTTGTGTAAATGAAAATTTCATTAAGAAAAAAAGATCTCTTCATCTTACAAATTGGATGCAACCTCCAGCGGGAATATCTGAAAATGGAACATCATGGACATTTTTACGTGGAAGAAGAGACAATCCTGAAAGTGTCTTCAAAAACAACAATGACTTACGAGAATGGCTACAGAAAGTTAAAGGAAACATGGATTCACATATAGAGCAAATTCAGAGATATATTGAAGATTACACAGTGGTGACTGTGATAATGTTTTGGCCAGAAGAAGAAAATTTAACACAGTACATGCATAAATTTCTAACTCGACTCGATGAAGGTCTCGATCCGAAACCAAAAATAATATTATGCATTCCTGCTAAACCCGCAACTCACGTTGGAAATTCAATTCTTACAGTGTTGAAAAACGAACTGGGTGAGAATCTTACAATCATTGATTGTGAATTAAAACGTCTCTGTGGCTGTATCATTGATATTACCAAAGACCATCAAATTCCAGCAAACATAAAATACACTTTACCAACTGCTGATGATTTAAGTGATCCATCGATCGAAGACAGTGACGCTGCATGGCTTAGAGAAGAACTTGAAGTCTTGTATCTTTCAAATCCATACACAAAATGCAAACTAGATGTAAACGCTCTAGAAGAGGAAGGTGAATCTTTTTTTCGAGGAGGTTCCTTACACTGGTTTGCCTGGTACGAAGTGGGAGCTGGTCACTTTGACGCACAGCGTGATCTCATGATGGCCGTTAAGAGGGACATAAAGGTATTCATTGAGGAAAACAGATCAGGAGTGGTAACACTTTATCATGCACCGGGCTCTGGAGGAACGACCTTGGCCCAACGAATACTCTGGGATTTCCATACAGAGATTCCATGCGCTCATGTGAAATTGAGATCTACCTTACCAATAGGGACTCTCGTTGAGCGTATTGAAATGATATATGCAAAGACACACAGACCAGTCTTGTTGTTGCTTGATGGTGATGATGAAGTGAAAGTAAAACATCTAATTAGAACACTTAAAACCAACTACAGATGTTACATCATCATTTTGTACGTGAAACGGTATCCATACAAGCAACAGAAGAGTAATAAACTTTTTCTGCAAGGAACCGTTTCCAATCAAGAAGCAAAACGATTGGCACTGAAATTTAAGAATCAATGCAAAGATGATTCAAAGAAACAAGAACAATTGAACACATTATGTGAAGATGTAGGAAATGGAAGACAGCATCTTGTGTATGAATTTGGACTTGCAGCATACCTACATGAATTTAAAGGCATTGGCAAATACGTGAAAGGCTATTTATGGCCAGCAAAGAATAGCGATAAGGATGCATATTCTTTAGGAAGGAGGCTGCTATCGTATCTGGCCTTGGCTTACTATTATGGTCAGACTGCTTTACCTCTGCAGTTCTTCTGTGGCATGCTTCACAAACCCTCCAACTACATCATTGGCATTGAGGATCTGCCACAACCGGTCTCCCAGTTCATAGTGTTTGATAAAAACGAATGCAAATCAAATAATATACGAGTATGTCATTATCTTATAGCCAAGGAAATTCTGGAGCAGGTTCTTGGTAATGGTTCTGAGGAAAGAAGCTCACAGCTCTGTTTGTCAGCAAGGCAGAAACTGGCAGATTTCTGCGAAGAGTTTATTGACTATTCAAGCAAGAAAAGATTGAAACCAGGAAACATAGTTTATATTCTAACGAGGATTTTTATTTTTCGGGACAACAAAGATATGGGCGATAATGCAGAACAAATTCGGAAAAAACCCGTTCTTTCCAAACTTATGTCTGATATTAGTTCGAGGGGACCACTCTTTACGGAACGTCTGAATGTTCTCAAAAAATTAACGGAAGCCTTCCCCAATGATCAAAATTTTCATGCACACCTTGGTCGCTTTTATGCATATTGTCGACCGAATGAAGACGACGAAGCTGAAAAATGTCTGCAAAGAGCTACGGATATATGTGAGAAACAAATTGGAAATAAAAGAAAAGATGAATTGGATGAGAAACTTTTGCAATCATTGATGCATGTGTATCATATGTATGGAACAATATTGCAGAAGAGGATTGCTAGGTACACTGGGCAGTCCCCAACAGATGAACCAGACATTAAAACGATGGAGGGGGAGTTTGACGAGAGACTACAAGAACTTATTCGTATAGCTAAATCGTCTTGTGAATATTTCAAGAAATGTAGACTTTACACACCCGATGGCCAGGAATCATGCTATGGGTTTGTTGGTGAGATAACGGTTCGTCTGCAGATCTGTGATTTTATCGAAAGAAATTTCGATGAGGAGAATGACTCATCAGGAATAAAGGCATATCTTTCCTCAAGTGAAACGAAACATTGTACTGGGAGGAAATTTGTGAAGAAAAGTATTTACTGTGTAGACAATTTGCTCATGGAGTGTTTCTACACGTTAGAAGATGATGATATCGACCACTCCGTACAAAAAGTCATATTTTGGTATAACCATCTTTTCAGTAAGCATGCTGTGAATTTAGAAGACATTGCAGAAGGAGACGATATCCATGCGTACAGACTTCAGATAGCGGCAAAGAAACTGAAGTATAGTTGTGGGGAATCAAATTTAGCCATGCTTGAAAAAGTAAGCAAGGAAGAAGACATAACTGCGATCGTTCAGTTGTACGAAACAATATTCAGGGAAACTGTATCCATTGAAAGTAAATCTGTATTGGATAGAGATTACACGGAATGGATATTTGCTGTAAGGCATAGACTGTTTCCTCCAATATACCCCATTGAGTCAGTATTAGAATACGTCCGCAGGTGGCATGATGCTTTACATTCTCCGATGTCAAAATTTTATTTATTTATTTTGACAAGTCTGCTTGGGTTTGGCAAGAACAACACAAAAGGAAGCAGTGAATTTTTATCAGAAGCAAACATTCTAAAGAAGGAGATGGAGAAAGTGAGCAAGTACGTTTTGAAGCCAAAATATCCACGAGAATGGCTGCGAAAAGACGGAGAAGGAATTAAAACGTTAGAACCAGGTACACGGTTTTTAGGGTATGTTATAGATGATCGTAACCTCAAAGAAGATATATATCAAACGCTCAGAATTTGTAAAGGCACCATTTGTGGTCCAAACAACAAGAAACTAGGAGGATTCATTTCACTAGATCTCGGCAACAATGTAGTTCCAGTGAGGGTCTTCTACATTCCTAACAAAGCAAACTTAGCGAGCACTGCTCATGCCGAAAAACGGGTTGAATTCATTCTGGGGTTTAGCTTGCATCATGGTTGGGAAGCATTTAATGTACGTCTTCTCAAAAAGCACCAGTGTCCCAAGCCGCGATGCAATGCTCATGTAGAGGTCACCAGTGTGGACGAGAGTGTGAAATGTCCAGGCTGTCAAAGGACCATCTACAGGGATGAATTTACAGAGGTGTCATAATGAAGGAGGAAGTTCTTCACTCGTAGAACTATTTGGTTTTTTAACCTCAGTAGATGAGCGTGGATATTGATCAGCAGCAGTTCTACATGTGTATGTACCTTAGTACTCGGTTTACTAGTGTTATCATTTAAACAACAATTGCTGATTCAGAGAACGATGGTTTCTAAATTAATACATACAATACATGCATTTAATTGTTTTGGTTATGTAATATATTGTTATTGATGAAGTAATTCAATCAGATATTCATCAATTATGCTATGTCCTAATGAAAACCATTTTACTGGGATCATTTTAGAAATACATCGTGAACAGTACTATTTCACTGTATTTCCTTTTTGAAATGTTTTTATACATGCATTCATATTGGACTACACGTATATCGGGTATTTTCTTCGATTATCCATACGATATTGCAAAATCATTTATATACATGTATATGTATGTATAAGTATGTACATGTATAGGTGTAATGCAACGACAGAAACAATTTACTACTTCTTAGGTATTCCATGAGAGGGTATTGTAGTCGCCCACTCGAACACATAGTTTTTCTCTGGCTTCCTTCTATAACAATGACCATTTCGCGCCATTGTTTGAACCGACGAGGAGAATTGATAGAAGTTGTAGAATTGTTTGTTAATCGTCGTAAAATAAAGTTTAAACTATCTTTAAGGGATCAAATTGCATGGGGGGAAAATCAACCGTATAAAATTCCCGTTATACAGTAGCGTGATCATCTGTTTAGCACATCTTTGAAATGCATTCGATCGTGTTGTAATTGGTGTTGACAATTTATTTCCATGTATTGCTTTGTATGCATATGTCATATCACATGTATGTTCTCTGTTTTCATTAAAAAGTACAGTGAAAATTGCCTAATTCAACACCTGTGCAATCCGTTTCACTGGGAATTCCGACCTTTATTTTCATTCTAAATGTTCTTACAATGTGTATTCGGACACGCTGTGTATTCTGACAAAACAATGATCTCCCAATGTATGTCGGATTATACAGGTTTCACTGTACATAGGTCATTACAATAATAGACCTGAACGCGACACAGTCCATATGTTATCTTTTAGGCAGTTTACAGATTCTCCGATTAAGTCTAGAAGTTCTGATGTACCGGTGTAACAAATTTACGTACTTTGTAACACATCTCTTTAATTATACCCAATTCACGATGGGTATGAAAAGTATAAAAACAATTTTTGAATTTACAATCTGTTTTTATTATGTTTTGTTATTTTACGTGATATGGCATGTTACAGTCAAATCTCCCCCATCGTTGGATACTCCCAGTTGTTCCTGTCTCCTCGTCAGCAGGTCCATTCATATCAATTCGCTCGTTCTTACGTTTTACGGTGCTACCTTTGAACGAGCGCAGCTACGTACATATTTTGTAATGTCCATACTTTGATCAGCAATTTAAGGTAATTCCCCAGACCACGTCAAATAACATTAGAAACGTTATTCACGAGTCACGAACGTTATCACACATTCAACGAACCCGATGGCATTTTGGTGAATTTTGTAGACCATATTAAGACTGATTGTTTGAAAGCAAACAACAAAAATTTAGAATTAAAAAACAACAACATACAATTTAGAAAACAACAACATACAAATCGCAATAAAACAAACGAGCTGGTTTTATACAAGACAACGCTCGGGAGAGAAAATGCTTATAGTTATACATGTATACATCGCGAAGTCGTAAACTCTCCATACACATTGCGTTATGACACACAGTCGTTCAGTAATTCCCGTGAGATTTCTGCAAATATTACAGATTATGATGTTAAATCATGTTGCCAACTTTCAATGTATCTATTGTAGGCCATTTGTTTTGTGTGATTTCTGATCATTAATGATGGGTAGAAATATCGAATCTCCTATTCAACAAAATGCGAAATTTTTGTGTGCTACATATACTGACAGTCACATATTTTTGTTATGTTTTCCCTATAATTTATTTAAACCTGAAAGAATACGATCGATGTTGTCATGATCTTAATCAAATATATGCATAATCTAAAGCTATACTGACATTGCAATCCCCCTTGCAAATCATAGTTTTTATATTTATTTACACGACAAAAATCGCTTTCGAGGCCCTCCTAATTCATTATACATGTACAATGTATGTGTATATCTCTGTTGTGTCTAATGATTTCAGGGTGTTCAATTTAGATCATACGCTGACAGATTTGTCATATTTAGGCCCTATCTAGACTAGGCCTAGGTGTCGTAGGTTTGTGTTCTTGTACTACAGTATGGATCATGGGTGTTGTAATGTAATTTTCTTTCATCTAAAACTTTTCTGGCCGGACATGACCTTTACTGATGTTTTCATTAAAACGTCTCGGAATGTACGCGGTAGTTACATGTCGTTAAGACTCACATCGCATGGCTGTATCGTATTGTCAAAAACTACCAGGAACTAATAAATACCAAGGGGGCGAGGAATGCAGAATTCGGGTGTTTTAAAATATTCGAATTTCCCAAAATTTGTAACTTGAGCATAGGTTAGCATTCTCTGAATGAGCGTTAAAATGAAAAATCATTCTGATCTACATTACTTTGTTCCAACTAGATCTGGCGACATAATTTTATTTTTTCATCTATTGTGACGTCATGTCCGTGTTTATGTGACGTAGGCTATGGATTTAGCAAGCTCAATCGGAACTCCTCGAATGTCTCGCGCACTCGACATAGATCTCGGATGTAATATGATGGCATCCATGAGCGAATTTGATGCATTGTCAATTGTGACGTCACAGCAATGCATCAAATTCGCTCATGGATGCCATCGTATTACATCCGAGATCTATGTCGAGTGCGCGAGACATGCGAGGAGTTCCGATTGTTAGTAAGCTCCATAGTAAAGTTAGGATTTTTCTAACTTCAAGCCCGATCCCTAAAGCTTACGGCAATCAATGAAAGTGGTTTTTAGCTATTTGAAGTTTTAATGTTTTAAACTGTTTTTCAAAAACCACCTTGTAATATTTCTTGAAATGGTAATTTAGTAATGTAAATGATGAATGCAACATGTTTGCAGAGATAGGAATTTTAGACACCATTTTCTAATATGCATTTTTTCAAGGTTTTTAACCTAGAGGGGGTCATTGGGCTCTCAAATTATCCGATACCCTATCTACTTCTTATGTCAAATGATTGCTGGAGTGTAAAGGTAAAACATATTGAAATGTTTAAAAAATCTGAAGGTTTTTGAAAACACAATTTTCCGGATATGGTAGGCTATGATTAGTCAAAATTTGACTACTATACGTGCATTTCATCACCTTGAAACCAAGAACATGGTTCAGCAGATAAAAAATTATTGAAAACAGTCAAATGCAATACATGTTCTTCAAATCATATGAAAGAAACATATTTCTATCGTTTAAATAAAGACAGTGCCTTAAAATGTATGTATATTAACACTGCTTGTTTTAAAGTGATGTGTTCTATTTTTAGAAGTGGCTGTACTCTGGGAAAAGCCGCTAAACATATTTTCCTTCGGGAATTTGGTCAATATCCTCGACAAAATACATGCAAATCATCGTAGTTTGCATTACAAGGAATTGAAACTGCAAAATAGATTTCAGCAGTTCTTTTTTTTTTTTCATCCTTTCTTTTGTTTTTTGATTTGACACGGAAAAAACCCCAAAAATTTGTTTTATTGATTCTTTTTTTTTTTTTTTTGGTTGCTTTTAAAAAAGGAACTCTTACCATTTAGATCCACCACTGTCACGGGTGTGGCAGGTGTCAAAACGTAGACATGACGTCACACATCGTCTTACCCTGTCTTTCATCAATATTGCACTTCGTTAAACATAAGCTGAATGGTGCACTTTATTTTGGAGCTATGAGAATACAAGATTGGGATGAGAATCTACGTAAGTTCACAATCTTAGTTCAAAGTGTGACTGCGAAATTTCAGCCATTTTTGACAAGGGACTTCTGGGATTGGCGTCAAATTTTTTTCTTGTTTAAAAAGGTTCAGATTTAGCTCGGATTATTTCGAGCTTTAGGCATTAGAGCTCGCAGTCCTGGACATGTCATTGCTGGTGATGTTGATATACCTCAAATCACTTATTCTAAACGGTCCTAAATACAGAGAACCTCGGTCTATCAATTAGCGACAGAACTTCATCTGTCTTATGAATTCTTTCGAAGATTATGCCAGACAATGGACTAAATATGATAAAGAAGAACTTGATAATTGTCAGAATGGATTAAAAGTGTAAGAGGAATTTTAAAATCTCGCATTAGACACATCAAAATAAAAGTATGTACCATCTATTCTTCTGTGTTAAGTAAACTAGAAGTGATAAAAGAATACATTCGAGTTATTTCCCTTTGACGAACTCTCGTACAAAGTAAGGCGCAAAGCAACTTGTTTACATGCGGGAGTGGAACAAATATTCATCACTGCATAAGTAAATGTAATTGGTATTTTTCTCATACGCTGTTTCATCACCTGAATTTATCTGATACACAAACTAAGTAAGTAATAAGTATTCAGGAAGTAATTAAATACATGGAATTCTTATTATATCACGTAATTTCGTTGGTCGTAGGTATCATATCCAGGATATTAGTTTCAAATATGACATTGTTCTTATGTTTCTACTTTAGTAAAACATTTCTTTCGATAGTATTTTGCATTTCCTACAATTACATATTTAAAGAGAAGCAGCTTTTAATGCATTTTATCGTCTTCCTCACTGACTGTAGGTTCACTCTGTCCCACTTAGGCATTCAAAGTTCTACTAAATGTCCTCCTACACAGGGGAGCTCTTATCTCGAAACTGGCGTATTAGATAGGTTACATGAGGAATATGTTTTGGTTCCAGCTGACAAAGCTTGTAACAACATTGTCTTTGTAAGGCTCATTATTGCAACTCCATCTTATGCGAACGTGACATTAATTCCACTTTTGGTAATCGTACTTATACTCCAACTGCCCTTTCAAAAGATGCAATTCTTCAAAACCATGCTTCAGATTTAGACACATTTAATATCCCAGTCAATGGGTCGGGTTACCGTGCCTATACTGGATTCCTAAACTTCATAAAAACCATTACAAAGATACATTGCTGGATGCAGTAAGTGTTCTACGAAGCCTCTATCTTTGCTCCTCAAGAAAACAGCTGTGAAGGAGAAACTTCAAACGTACTGTGCCACTACATATACCAGAAGTGTTGTACTAGTAAATTAAATGTGGATTCTAATAAATTCTTTTAGAACTTTTAGGAAATTTGAAATCACAGACCATTTCTAAAATCAACATCAAAACGTACGACTTTTAAACACTGTACACGACCATTCCTTACGATAAATTAAAGACTACACTTTTTGACATCATAGACGGTTGCTTCTTCAACAAAAATGGAAAATGCAAATATTCATATCTAGTGATCAGTCATAAAAAAAATATTCTATGTTAAACACCACTCTGATTCCACGCACAAGTAATCAGAAATTGAAATAAAAAATGTGCGAGAGTTCCTCATTGACAATATCTTCGTGGTCTTTGGTGATCAGGTCTTCCAACAGTCTGTTGGACCTATGGGCACGAATTGTGCTACTTTGTTAGCTGACCTGTTTTTATATTCATATGAACCAGAATTTATTAAAAAAAAACTTGTACGTGAGAAGAAACAATCTCTTGCTGTGGCCTTCAATTTGACATTTAGATAAATAAATGATGTTTTATCTATTAACAATGCTAATTTTCATTCATATGTCGATTCCATGTATCCCTCTGAACTCGAAATAAAAGACACCACAGATTCGTCCACTTCTGCTTCATACTTAGATATTTTATTGAAAATATATATTAACGGCAAACTAACAACTCAACTTTATGATAAACGGGATGATTTCAGCTTCTCCATCGTCAACTTCTCACATTTATGTAGCAATATTCCAATATCACCTGCATATGGTGTTTATATCTCTCAACTGATTCGATTGAAGGTTCAGGGGTTTCAAAGTCTGGTTTAAAGTCAGCATTTCGCAAATTTTATGGTCGTTATAACAAACTAGTTTGCCAATACAACTTATCATTGGGTCAAATGCTGTCTGATTTGTTTCATACCGATTGTTAGGCCGTTCTTGGCACACTGATTTTGACAACGGATAACTCCGTTTACCTGATCAAGATATAGGGATCACGACGGGTGTGACCGGTCAACAGGGGATGCTTACTCCTCCTAGGCATCTGATCCCTCCTCTGGTGTGTCCAGGGGTCCGTGTTTGCCCAACTCTGTATTTTGTATTGCTTATAGGAGTTATGAAATTAATCACTGTTCGTTATCTTCACCTTTCATAATCAATTATGGGTATCCGACGATGATGCCCCCCCCCCCCACCCACCCCCATTAAACTTTTTTTTTTTTAATTTTTAATAATATGTCAACAAACATTCTGTAAATAGTTCATGGTATATCTTCATAATATACATGCAGTATAGAATTACAGTAGTGTTTATTTCTATCAGAGAGAGAGAAAGAGAGAGAGAGAGAGCTATGAAAAAAATTGATTCCATCTGTTCCAAAGGGCATCAAATTTTTCCGTATCGCCATTTTTATAAGAAACGAATTTTTGTGTTTCATAGAATAACTTTAAAAATGCTATTGCAAAAGTCACACTCAAATTTTTCTCTGTACACCTTGCTGTATAAATATAATACTTTAACCAAGGGATGAGAATATTTTGTATACCCTTGTTTTTCTCAAGGATGCCTACTATAAAAGACTTTTTTGTAAAGACTAGTTGACAATTTGTTTTCCTTTTTAAGTAAATTTCAAAATCAGCTAGAAATGATTGAGCACAATTACATTCCCATATTATATGTTCTATTGTTTCCTCCTCATTGTGACAAAAGGTACACATTTCTGAGTTCCCTTTTTTTTTTTTAAAAAAATGAAAAGGAGTTTGTTGCTAAAATTTTATTAAGTACATGTATTCTATATTGGAACCATTACAGTTTACTATTTTTTGTTATTATGAAAGGTGTTTTGTGGATTATTTTCCACTCAGTATTATCTTTTTCTAAGAGTTCATTCCATCTTGTTTTGCCTGTTGTCACAGTGGAATTTTTTGTTGAGAATCTTATAAAAGCATTTGGATTTTTTTTTACATTTCAGTACATTGTATATGTGTGACATAATAAATGGATTTGCCAACTTTTTAAAACTTTTGTTTTTGGAAGACTTTTTAATCCAAGTCTTTATTGCATGAATGATGCTTCCATATTCTAAGAAATTAATTTTCACATTCGGATAAGTATCACAAAAAGTTTCACAGCTAAAAAAAAAACAAAAAAACCCTACCATCTCCTTCAATAATATCATTTATGTGTCTAATGTTACTGTCAAAGACTTGTTTATTAAAAAAAGTTTTCCTACCAATGTGAATCATAAGATTATAAAATAGAGGTGTATCTGCAGTAGTATTTGATTCTGTACAAGCATTTTGTAGTTCAATCCAGGATTTGAATACATCTATCCAAAAGTTGTTTTTCAAGGATTCCATGAGTAATTTGACATATTCAATCCCACAAGAAATGAACCTAGTTTGTTCAAAGCCAGGTATTAAGTTATTTCCCCTGTTTGTAGAAATAAGTTGTCGTATCCAGAATAATTGCATTGATGCTATGAAATATTTTAGATTAATCATCTTTAGACCTCCATCTTCATATTTCTTAATTAAACTTTCAATGAAAATTGACAAACTTAACGAAATCTTCCGATGTTCGTATATTGCACAGTGTACGTGTAGTTGCTGACTGTGCACCGACAGCAATGTAGACTACTGTATCGTATCAAACTCTGCTAATATTATTAGAATTAGATATTATACCACTGGGTTTTTTACCCATTCAAAGGTTACAGGCTGAGTAAAGCTTCGCCGTGAAGGAAACCGGAAATTTTATCGATTGGTGACTTATAGTTTGTTTCATACATTGTAGTGGTCGTCATCAGCTTGAAGATTAACAATCCCCGAGTCGAATATCTTTAGCTTACCTGAGTTGAAGGCTCAGGAGACCTTTTTTGATCAAAATAGTTTCCTTGTCTGTTGTTTTAGTCATTGAATAGACTTTTCACAAATCATTTTCATCTGTAACATACAGGTCTTCGTGTTGATAAAGTTAGCGCTATAAATCTACGCAGCTATCTCCAGAAATGTCCTACTTACAACATAATGCTGTCGCTAGCATTTATCTCTGTGTTTTGTTTTTCTGGTTCGAATATTTTTCGTTAAATTTAAAAGAAATATATCTATAAGAAAAACCACAAATTTTGATACAAATACATTGCATTTGAGAGATCAGGATTCGTAAAAATATTCCGGACACTGAAATTTCAATCTGTGAAATTTTTGCGTGTCGCAAATGCGCATTTCAAAATTATCAATTTTGATATTTGTTCAATTATAAGATATTTCTTATGTATTCATATCAATTTATTGTCAGTAGAATTATTTCAAAACCAAATAAAAGTTAGACATTCTTCCTGCTTTCCCCTCGTATAATATCTTGTCGCTTAAACGGTCGTGATTTCCGTAACCTGCGCTTCATTTGAAAATGACAAAATTTATTTAAGAGAATGTTTATACTTTTTAAAATACTGTATTGGCTAGTCGTTTCATGTGAGAATAAAACTGTTACACTTTTTACAGTCAAACATGCGTGGAATTTTACTTTTAGGATATAAAAAAAAATAAGATTGACGCATTTGAAAGTCTGACTTCGTAACGCCGATTTAAACGCTATTTCTGATATTTGACAAATTTAATGTGGTTTCGGGAATGCGGTATTTTAAAACAAACCACACTAATTCATGGAAAATCATGACCACATCAAGAGACCAGTGCAACAAAAATGGCGGAAAACCCTGACCGGCGCAACGTGTGACTCCCGTAACGATATATCGGACTCGGCCTGCCATCTATCATGACGTATATTTGTTTGATTTGATGTTTTCCGCCACACTCAACAATTTTTCAGTTATCTGGTGCCGCCCAGTATTTCTTGGTGGAAGAGAGAACCCATATACAATGCAATCTAATTAAAATCAGATCTTCCATCCGCTCCCCAGTTTTCGATACGTCACGTGGACGACGTATCCAAAACTGGGGAGCGGATGGAAGATCTATCTTTAATTAGATTGGATACAATGTACCTGGGAAGAGACCGCCAACCTTCCGAAAGTAAACTGGGAAACTTTCTCACTTACCGGCGGGAGCGGGATTCGAACCCGCGCCGACCAGAGGTGAGAGGCCGTGGGATTTTGAGCGCGATGCTCTCACCACTCGACCACGGAGGCCCTCATGACGTATGTATGTAGTGAACAAGGCGGGACGAAAGTTTAACAGGTAACGAAAATTTAAAATGTTTGAATACAGTGAGAAAGGTTAACGAGGGTTCGTTAAGCTATGGGAAATTTGCAAATTACTATACATGATATTTTCGATTTTAGGTATTTTCATTTGCAAGAGGTATTTCCGTGATGAAACATTGAAAGTTCACATCGAATAAACACTCATTTGATATTATTTAGGATGTTTTGCTGTAGAGTTATGTATGTCACTCCTGACATTGTCAGGATAAAAATTAAATGTAACATCACATATTCTAGGCAATGCTTTCTCTTTAATGATTGTTTATAATCAACGTATTTTTAATTCAAAATAAATGAAACTTACATGTACGGTATAAAATACTGGAGGATACTTAATATACAATTTCATGTAGAATTGTCTTATAAAATGTATATGTATTAGATATTACTAGTGTTGTGAACTATTTGCACTAAATTGACCTGGATGGTTCTGGAAAGTGATGTTTATTTCATTGACACCTGTGATCGAGATTGTTCTAGACTCCGTGTTATTTTTAGTAGAAAGATTACGTAATGGTTACATCACTGTCTTTCAAAATTGGACTAGAAAATTTCATTTCTATCATATATACACTGAAATTCTTAGGATAAAAAAAGCTCTGGTTAGACACTTTATATGCGTTTGGATTTATTTCACTGGGAACTACGATTTTGGACTTACTATTTTGTGTGTGTGTATATTCTGTTTGGATTTATTGTTCAAAAACTGTAAGTTAATATATTGCTATTGTAACAATTTTCTATCAATTATTTATTATAAATCTTAATAATTGTTTAATTGCCTTTTGTTAGTAAATTCTGCTGCGCTATATTAAGGGTTTGTTCTGACCAATAACACTAGAAAAATTAATTTTTGTACTTTAAAATTCACAAAGTGGTTGAAAAACAGATTTTGATTAATATTGTTACGGTTCATGAACTTAACTCATAGAAAAAACTGCTTTATACTTATACGATATTTGACTTGATAGCAGATGTAACTTTAAAATTATCTTATTAAATCCACATCATTAGGTACGATGTTGGGGTTTTCATTCAGACCATAGACATATAACGGATGGACCGCTGACTCATTTTCGCGCCAATTATATTCCTGTTTTCGCAGCGCCCTCACCGGGAGGCATATATAGGACTTCCTGTTATATGATGGCAAGTGGAAATTATAGCTTCGATTTGGAATTAAGCGCCCTATTTGAGGCCGAGGTAAATACTTCATATCAAAGTAATGATTATGAATACGATTAACATTTTTACCCTCTAAAATTTACATTATACTTGTTTTTATTGAATTATTTCGATCGGAATCCCCCACTTTCAGTGAATCTAAAAGTTGAAACACGTTGTGACGTAATTTGTAAATATAAAATAAGTTTGTGTTTGTTAATAAGGATTTCGATGCAGACACTCTTGATGAACAGCCAATGCCTGCAATTTCTATTGTCAATAAACATGTGGAGGACTTAACCGTGGGGTTAGCACAAGGTGTCATTCTTGACATACAAAGTGACGAGATATTACCTGATCAAACAATACTCGGATCTATAAATGGTAACTTAATTTGAAAAGAAAGAAACAGTTGTATCAATATTTTATGCTTTTGATTTATTCAACATAATGTTATTATATTTAGTTATTTTCCCATTTCAGCTTTGATCAAGCATAATCTTTACAATTTTAAAAACTTTAACTTGTTCATGCTGTTTGTTTTTCTGTGGCATTTGATAAAAGTATACATATCTTGGCTTCAATAGTTGTAATTGTCAGTTTTGTACTTTAATCACTGGCTGCATTCTGTTTCATTAAGAAGGGGAGATATAAATCTTGATATGTGTACACATTAAAAATCTGCAAAGCCGCTTTCAAGCAAAGATGGAATCAATAATATATCATATCCTTTTAACAATTGTTGTTTCATTATATTGTTTTCAAATGGTTCATTTGTATCTTCATTATCATTGTTCATATAAAATTGATGAATAGTAATCATGTGGACCTCAAAAGATGTCATGATACACGTTAGCTGCTGTCTGTTCTACTATGTGATAACATGAATCATAACAACTATATATGGAAATGCTTTCTGCTATTCAATACTTAGAAAAGGAAAAGGTTAAACGGATTTATTCACATCAATTCATGTAGTTTAGTATTGCCATTTGCAATATATAAAAAAAATTATTTATACAATATCTTTACAGCTGTCCAATTGGTTCCAGCTTTAAAACCTCTTAACAACATATATGCGACAGAACTTTTCTCTTTTATGAGAAAATCATAATAGATATGTCTCCTTGTCAATCCACCACAAAATCAAATACTGTCAGTTGTAGGATTTTGAAATCAGAGGAAAGAGATATAATTGCATACATTGCAGGCTTATTGCTATTTCGGTGCAAACACGGGCACTGGAAGTTAATGTAAATATATAGTATGTGCATGTATAAAAAAGGAAGGGTAGGACACTCTTTTTGAGGCAAATTCGGGTTTGGGTTATTGTGGGCGTTTTTCAAACGGCCTGACGCGATGAATCGTTGACATATACCTTACTTTCAATATATGTACGGTTTCTTTCCGTTTCAATGCCGTTCATTCGAAGAAAAAGATGTTTTTACACCTCCAAGTGCCTAAGAATTTCGCTAGACTGTCTTACTTCCGATTTAATCGCACTGAATCGAAAGGTAAGTTCTGATAGGTCAATAATAAATTTGAAGTCTGAATTGACACACGTTATCTAATCCATAAATACATATGTAGAGAAATTAATTCTCAGGATTATTACTTCATGATGGTGTTAGAGACTAGTGGTTAAGTACATGAGCCATGTTTGTTTTTATAGTTCAAATATTCTTATCGTTATTTCACAACCAATAAGAATATGACATAAACTTATAAATGTTTATCACATTGACCAATCAGAACTTACCTTTCGATTCAGTGCGATTAAACCGGAAGTAAGACAGTCCAGCGAAATTCTTAGGCACTTGGAGGTGTAAAAACATCTTTTTCTTCGAATGAACGGCATTGGAACGGAAAGAAACCGTACATATATTGAACGTAAGGTATATGTCAACGATTCATCGCGTCAGGCCGTTTGAAAAACGCCCACAATAACCCAAACCCGAATTTGCCTCAAAAAGAGTGTCCTACCCTTCCTTTTTTATACATGCACATACTATATATTTACATTAACTTCCAGTGCCCGTGGGTGCAAAAGGAAATTTAGTTCATGTCCTGAAATTGAAAAATGCATAGATAAACTTACTGATGAGGATGGTACAACTAAATTGATTTGAAGTTCCGACTTGCTTTGTCTTTGAATTGTGGCATCCCAAAATACAGCAATGTTTTCCACCCATTTTACGGATTTCAGTGCATCGCCATATTGTTTACATCATTTCTATGCCTCCCGGTGAGGGCGCTGCTAAATTCGGAAGATAATTTTCCATTCGGAAAATAGTTTTCCTTAAACGAAATGAAAAGCATAAGTCTCAATATACCTGGCGAATTGCCAATACGAAGCTAAAGTGACCAGGGTTAAAATGTAAATATGTTAAAAGAGTATTTTATAGAATTTAAATAGTTTCATTGTAGTTGATATCTGTATTAATATAGGGAGGTGACCATTCTACATTGATCTGGTGCCTTTTAATGGGATTCGAAACTGTGACTGTGAGATGTAGGAGAGTTTGACTTGTAGATGGGTACTTCTACTTTCACTTTAAACGGTAAGTTGAAAACAGCATGATACATCTTTGATGCAAAATATCTCGAAAAGGAATCAAGGACCCTATTGCAAATTTGGCCTTGTTGGAAATGTTAGGATTTTTGCTAAAAGTTGAAACCTGTCATTATACTGTGAAAATTTTTTGAGGGGAATCACGAGGGTTTGAAAATGGGTCGATTCTCATCATTTTTGGTGACATTTTACTCTCAGGATGACAGGTGCTTGAGTGTATTTCAACCCATTACCAGGCTAGCAGTAGGTGTCATCATGGACCTTCAAAATCTTTCATATGTGTACTTTCAAGATGCATATACATTATGTGAAAAAATTGGTTGCCATGGTAACAAAATATGAAATTAAAAAAATGGCCTCATGGAGGCGAATTTTCCTCCATTTTCTGGTAGTTTGAGACCTTAAGCACAAGTCACCATGAACCTTGGATTTCTCCAGGCAAGAATATTTGGGTTTTTTGTCTATAAATATGGATGTTTATGCTTTAAATATGAAGTTTATACTCAATATTATTGATCATTTTGAAATTGAAGGTCATTGTTTAGTAAGTATACTATGTCTGAAATATTTTCAGCATTGGTCTTGACTCAACGCGAGAAATTTTTTCTCAGTCGTAAATTTTCTGCGAAAGTTTTTCATCATGCTGATGATGATCTGTGTCATCTATGGACTGGATCAGTGTCTCGTGACGGGTATGGTTACCTACAAATTGTGTTGCGTGGTAAGAGGCGGAAACTTGCCGCACACCGGCTGTCTTATTTTATTAGGCAAGGGTTTCCCAGGCTCAATCCACACATGCATGTGTCACACTTGTGTCACAATAAATTGTGTGTCAATGTGGACCACCTGTCTCTGGAACCTGCTCCTATTAATTTATCTAGGACATCTTGTGTTCGACGCAACACATGTTTGGGTCATTCCGGATATGGGAATTGCAGATTTTAGGTGTTTCCATGTTCGAGTTATGGTAAATTACACTTTCCAATTGCTGTGATTATTTCTGAATTCAGTATTCTGTTTTGTTTGTTTATACTACTAACTTGTATCATTTCTCCTTGAATTACAGAGCATTGTGTGTCTGTCTGTGTGTGTGTGTCTGTCTGTCTGTCTGTCTGTCTGTCTGTGTGTGTGTGTGTGTCTGTCTGTCTGTCTGTCTGTCTGTCTGTCTGTCTGTCTGTCTGTGTGTGTGTGTGTGTGTGTGTCTGTCTGTCTGTCTGTCTATCTGTCTGTCTGTCTGTCTGTCTGTCAAAAAGAAACAAGAAATGAAAAAGCTCCAAAATGTTTCAATTTTTATTCATTTTTATTAACAAAATTCATTTCATGTTGCATAAGGATTCCTCCAGTATGTGTGATCCACTGTACCATTGGAGAACACTGATTTTTCAAAAACTTTTCGGTATGTCTTTCGCATTCTGGCATGAAATCGTCTCTGTTTAACTTTCTTCCTACTTTGCCTTTCTTTATAGTACTTGGCAAGGCAGTCGAGACGGGACATGTGGAGACTGAAAGGGTGTTTCGAGCCATACCTGATGCCCAGCCGTTTAGCCAGAATGGAGGTCGACCTTCCTGTACATTTTGTGTCGGAATGGACGGCCGAATGACATAGTCCTTCAAAGTTCTTGGGCCAATTAGTGTTCTTTGGAGCCACTGTGAAGCAACGATGGTGGATAGATTCCACTTTATTGGTATTAGTAAGTTGCTTCAATTTGCTCATGCTGGTTAAATCGGCGAAGCGGGTAAGTTGTGATATTAACTTCTCTTCGTCGTTTGGTGTCAGTACGAGATATTGATGCCGAGGAAGACTTCTTAACACTTTCTGCACTGTAGACACACGACAAAATACCGAAACAGTTGAGCATAGTTGGTGATTTCCAGTGAAACACGGTACAATGTTTATAGCTGCTTGCTTTATTTTCTGGAGGAAGCGGCTTGGTGTTGAAATTGATTTCTTCCAACGAATAATTTCAAAGTAAAGCCGTGACCTTATTGCTCGGGAGACATGTCTGCAAAATGTGTCACTGTCCAGCCCATCAATGAATGATTTTAATTTTAAGTTTTGCAATTTTTTTTGTAAATTTCTTAATTTATGAATCAGGCAGTGGAAATGTGAGATAGATGGTGAGAATTCTCTCACCACTTTCTCAACTTGCCCACATTGGTCACTGGTCACTGACCTGATTGACAAAATATTTTCATTTTGAATTGAGTTCAGATTGACTTTGGCCGAATAGCCTTCAGAAGAGGCAATAGATTTATCAGTGGCGTAATTTTTTGAACAGCCCTGATGATCGCATTTGCCCCTCCTGGTGCATGTCTTGTTGCAAATGTTCAATGCTACAACAAGTTTGCGGCTTGTGCAGCATTCGGCCACAGGAGTGATGGACATCGTTCCAGCTTCCATCCCAGACTGTATCCGGTTGTTGTAGGAAGTGTCCATTTCTAGGTCCACTTCATTGCCTTGGCCTTTCAACTCCTGAACTCTTCTTACGTAATCTTGATTCTCAAGCATCGATTTCTTGTTTTCCTCCTTCGCTATGTCAGCTGCTTCACTTAAAACTCTGTTTAAAGTTTTCAGTGATGGCGGCTTCACGTTTAAACAAGCCAGGAGGAACTGAACATCAGATGGGCCCATTTTCGTTTTTAGCATTGGCAGTGCCAGAGCAGAGTGCATGAGACATTTATGGTTTTTGCCTTTGTCATAAAGGCTCACCATATCAGTCTCATATTTACAGTTTAAGCACTTTGCTGAGGCAGATGTCCCCAAGTTGGATGTCTGTGAGATTTCTAATTTCATTTTCGGTTTTTTACAAATTCCAAAGTCATGATTGTCTAAAAAAATTTGAAACAGATTATTTGTTTTTTCCAGATTGATGATGTGGTTTTCATGGAAATTTGATGGGTCTTCAGATGTCCTCTGGCTCGATGTACCAGCTGGCCGCAGAAGCATCGGGGCAGCAATGTTTGTTTCCCCTCCATTGAAGTTGATTCCCTGATGGAGGGAGTGTGAGGGGCGTACAATTGGATTACTACCTCCGACTTCGCTGATGGAAGGGGAATGGTTTGTTTTTCTATTCTTCCAAAAGGTGTTATTTAAATCAAAGTTAAAATGTTTCCTCTTCCTCCCCCTTCGTTTTGCGGTAGGATTCATTAACTCACTCATCACTGTTTCCCAGTATTTCATCTACACAGACTAGCTCAATTATGACGTCACAATAGACAGCTATGACGTCATCATTGATTGGGATGCTTGCTCTAGTTTTTTTTAGAGTTATTGTTCTTGGCAAATTTAATTCCTCTCACTCCTCTCACTCCCCTCTCTTATTTTGGCCTACATTTACTTATTAGGTAAAAGTAGGATATCAAAGTCATTTATTAAAGATGTGATATTATAGACAAAGCAATTTTTAGGGCAAATTCCTTATTGAAATAAGTTTGAATTGACTTGAAATAACAGAAAACATAGACTCTCCAGGATTGCTCATGTTAACATCCTTAGAGGCCATTTCAGTTTGTTTTTTTCTACAACTTCCTTTTTATTTCACATCAGATTTCTTAAATACAATTTGGTAATATATTTGGGAATCAAAATTATATGTTTTTCACTCAATTCTGGGACTTTATTTCAATTTTCAAATTTACCAAGGGGAAGAACTCTGCAGGAAACAGTGATGTGAAGAGGGCAATTTTTGTTCACTCATTTCAAGACATAATTAACAATAACTCCCCATGTATGATACATCATTTTATTCGGAAAAACTTCAATTTTTAAACAGTGAAGGTATTTCATGATGTCGTAGAATTTCCGCAGTCTTTAAAGTCTCAATATACCTGGCGAATTGCCAATACGAAGCTAAAGTGACCAGGGTTAAAATGTAAATATGTTAAAAGAGTATTTTATAGAATTTAAATAGTTTCATTGTAGTTGATATCTGTATTAATATAGGGAGGTGACCATTCTACATTGATCTGGTGCCTTTTAATGGGATTCGAAACTGTGACTGTGAGATGTAGGAGAGTTTGACTTGTAGATGGGTACTTCTACTTTCACTTTAAACGGTAAGTTGAAAACAGCATGATACATCTTTGATGCAAAATATCTCGAAAAGGAATCAAGGACCCTATTGCAAATTTGGCCTTGTTGGAAATGTTAGGATTTTTGCTAAAAGTTGAAACCTGTCATTATACTGTGAAAATTTTTTGAGGGGAATCACGAGGGTTTGAAAATGGGTCGATTCTCATCATTTTTGGTGACATTTTACTCTCAGGATGACAGGTGCTTGAGTGTATTTCAACCCATTACCAGGCTAGCAGTAGGTGTCATCATGGACCTTCAAAATCTTTCATATGTGTACTTTCAAGATGCATATACATTATGTGAAAAAATTGGTTGCCATGGTAACAAAATATGAAATTAAAAAAATGGCCTCATGGAGGCGAATTTTCCTCCATTTTCTGGTAGTTTGAGACCATAGAGAACTCCCGAAGGAGTCAGCGGTCCCTCTGTTATATGTCTTTATATGCGTATGAAGAAATATTATGAACTCTGAACCCGATGTTTAAAACTACTTGTAAAGTATTTGTTAACGAACAATGAACAATAGAAATGAACCATAATTGATTTTATGTTTATATTGGTACAACGTTATTAAGTAACATTTATATTCTGTCAACTGTCTGAAAGAATATTTTATGTTCAATCTAATTAGAATTAGCTGCTTTTAATTAGAATGGTATTAAGTTATTTATTCTTTTCAAAATTAGGTTCCTTACAGAGAAGTTGACGTCGATCAGGCAGGCTTCTGCGCCAGACATCGACCGTATGTGGTATGCATTGAATTAGTACATTCATAAAAACTTGAAGATTTTGAATAATCTGTATTTGAAAAAGAATTTAATTAAAATTTGAAATAGACATATTTTTAACCTATCATTTGGTAGTAATCTCCGATGTGAAAATAGTTTTAAAGCAACAAAATGTAAGATCATTTATTATAGCTGTTTTATCATTTTTAGTCAAAAACTCGTAACCTCAAAGACGCTCTGTCCAAGGCAGGGCATATTGCTCTAAATGGGGTCCATTTTATTGACAACTAGTTATCTGATAAGAGTGATATCAATTTACGATGCAATTCACTATTGATAATGAAATACTTTGTTTTATCTGATAATAAGTATTAAATTACATTGTAAATGTGATCACTTTGTTTTATTTAGATTTTGAGGTAATTCAAAGATCCAGTCAAAGAGACGAGTGCAATTAATTAGACTTATAGATTTAAAATATACAAATCGTTTATCTAATACTCAACATGTTAATGCGAAATTTATCATGCTTTATCTAAAATAAATCAATCTGATATTTTGAAATGTCATATTTGGTCTATTACATAGAAGATATTCAATGCTTTGTCGTTGGATATATAGAATTTATTTCACGAATAAGACAAGGTTTTCTTCAATATACTTTTATGTTCACGAGTGCGAAGCACGAGTAAAAATATCAACAACAACAACAACAACAAAAATCCTGACAGTGTCTTACGAGTGAATGGGGGTGGGGGGTTAGAACATTGTAGAATGGTATTCGGGTATTTTTTTTCTTTTTTCAAATAGGCTCCTTACAGAGAAAGGTATGTCCCTGTCGATTAGGCATGGTGGTGCGCACATAATGTCCTAGGAACAAGTCTGTTTCTCGAATTTTTTAAAGCATTATTTTATATACATGTACTACAATGCAGTATTGATTGATTGATGTTTTCCGCCACATTCAACAATTTTTCAGTAATCTGGTGGCGCGCCGTTTTTTATTGGTGGAAGAGAGAACAATGCAGTATTGAAATGCGTGCATCTATATCACATTTTTACACTCGTTCAACGAGACTTTATTTTCCGACCGCTGATTGAGAACTCCAAAGAAAGGAGGGACCTAGTTTGTGTTAATATAAATGTAATAGTTTTAACGGAAAATTACAGATCTACATGTAAACACAATAAAATATATTTTAAAAGACAATGAATAATTTGAATGTTGTATATTTTCCTTTTATCAAGACTTTTATTTTTGTTTACAACATATTGATGTGTAGGTAATCATTAAACTGGTCGTTGAATCAGTAAAGAAGCAGCTGTCCGTACAGGAAAACATCCAAGTCCGGAAGCATCTGATCGACGAAATGGCGGTAAGCTTACCAA
>NC_079170.1:62388950-62486450 GCF_947568905.1 Ostrea edulis | reverse complement strand
GATAATGATCACACACATGTATAGGAAATTTTATCCTGCATCAATGACTCTTTAAAACATGGATATATACATGCATTCGATCAATTATTGTATACACATCAAGCAAATCGCGGACTCAGTTTGTCCCTTTCAAATGACTGGAAATTTATTTTTCCCATGCATTTATATTTCATAATTATCTTTTCCGTTTAGGCATGTAACCACCGGCACCGATGTCGTCTCCATATGATTGAAATTTTCTCGATTGATTGTATGATTTATAACGTCCCACTCAATCAAGAAGTTTTCATTCACATGAAGACGTCACCATTACCAGTGAACGGCTTCAAAATTTAGGCATATGGTCGCCATTGCTCGGCGATTATGGCTTTTTAAGAAGTGAGGGATCTTTATCGTGCCACACCTGCTGTGACACGGGTCCTCGATTTTTGCGGTCTCATCCGATGGACCGCCCCATTTAGTCGCCTCTTACAAGCAAGAGGTACTGAGGACTTATTCTAACCCGGGTCTTCACGGGACACGGTTCTTTCAGATATGACCTTGAAAACAGATGTCTCGTGTTGCGGCAGGCGTTGACACGATAAAGAACCCTCACTATCATCACTGAGCGCTATGTACAGGTCAGAGTTTGAGGTACTTACAACTGGTGACATCTCTATACGAGTTAAAAATTCTCGACGGGACGTAAAACCAATCCATCAACTTTCCAACGATACCAGATTTGTTAACCATTGACCTCGTCATTCGAAATTTTCAAAAAAACTACAATGTCTTCCAGTTCTACTTTGTTGTAAACTGGATGCATCAATGTTTCTCAAGCAAATCTTGTTTATAATCATCCTTGATATTGCACCTAATAATAAGTGGTCGTAGTCCAAAGGGTCCGATAACAACCACCCCTTTCTTGTGTGTATGATTTACATATGCAATTTCTAACGACTTTCAGTCATTCAATTTCTAACGACCTTCAGTCATTCAATTTCTAACGATCTTCACTGGTCGCGGTAGCTCCGTGTATAGCGTTCGCTTCGTAACCGGTAGGTCGCGTCAAACCTAAGACGTTAATCACAGGTCTTTCGGATATGACCTTACAATGAGAGGTCCCGTGTCGCGGCTAGCGTTGGCACGTTAAGAAACCCCCATGGCCCTGAGCGCCTAGCATAGGTTTGATGACTTGTTCACACGCATTAAATTCGTACCCTTTTCTGAATTAATGGTGCGGGAAATAAATTCCTAAAAAAAAATTAGACTATGAAAGGTGAAGATGATCAATCTCATGCCTCCTATAAGCAATACAAAATAGAGAGTTGGACAGATATACCAGAAGTGGGATCAGACCTCCTGTGAGCCCTATATCTTGATCAGGTAAACGGAGTTATCCGTTGTTAAAATCAGTGTGCTAAAAACGGCCTAACAATCGGTACGAAGCAAGTCGGACAGCATTTGACCTAATGATACGTTTTATTATATAGGTGTTGCTAAAACGCGGAACGGAAAACGAAACGGAACGGAAAACAGAAAATATTTTATACAATAATGTTAAGAGGTCAGCATTTTGTAAAATCAAAAGGCTTATTATGAACAAGGGAAGCAAAAATTACAGAGAGAACATGAAGTCATCCTTAGAATCCACTATTTCATATTAACAGGCTTTCAAGCGACATTTTGCAAAAAATAAGGACCTTTTTTAGGATTTTTAAGGGCTTTTTAGACAAAAATAAGGATTAAATTTACAAATCAATAGGAAAGAAAAAATGTTTTACTCACTATTTGCAAGAGCAATAATACAAAAACTAATTACCCACTCAGAAAATCATACCAGTAGTCATCAACAGCCATATTCGACATTCAGCACAAACCATGATATAATTCAGGTGGACTCCCATGGCTCACAATCAATGCTGAATATAGCTGATAACCATCAAGATGTCTTCTGAGATGTACATTTAATCAACATATTCATTTTCTGAAAATATACTAAGACTAAATTTAATAAATTCCAACACTTACTTTATGTCAATTTTTTTTTTAAACTTTCAAAATTGAAAATGTAGGGATTTCAACAAAAAATTAGGGCTTTTTTAGGATTCTAAAGCTCAAATAAGGAAATTAAGGACTGTTGTAGAAAAATAAGAGCCCGCTTGAAAGTCTGTATTAATACCTCATACTAATGCATTATTATGTAATCTTAAACGGTGGATGAATGTACCATCAGGCGCGCTTGCTTAATATTTTGCATAAGGTTTTGATGAATATATTAAGCGAGTGCCTGTTGGTACCATCCTTTTTCCCAGCTTTGTCACACACACCCCTCCCATGTTGTTTCACAAATGAAGAAGAAAAATAAGATAAACATACTGAAAAAGACTTGAATTGTAATTGAACCCCTTTCAAATTCTATTACTTTATTCTGGCTAAAAGATTTTATGAGCCTATCCAATGAATAATAGGTAACCCCCCCCCCCCCCCCCCCCCGAAAACAACACTGTAAAACATAAAATAATTTTTGAACAATTTACCCCAAACATAGCCGTTTTAAATCAAACGTTCTTTTAATCGAACTAGATATGTTTAAGATATTTGAATTTAGTTCTAGACCTCGTACAATATACATTTATGCATCACATCAAATTTCAAAGCGAACGAGTCCGGTGTGGAAAAAAGGTTTTCCTCTTTTGGGATGATAACCACTGTAAACTAGGGTGAATTTTACGACCCATAGGAAGAGGAATTAACAGATTTATTTCACAATATATGAAAGAGCTAAAACTACACACAAGTATGTTTCATTTTAAAGGTTCCCTAGAAATGATTTGCTATATTTCCTCTGACTACCAGCATTCAATCAAGAAAATGTTTAATCAAGACAATGAGCACTTCTACATGAGCCAGTAACGTTCGCTGACAAATGTTCTGACGTGATTTTTAATGACGGATACGTATAACAAGTCTACTATGACGTCATATAGTAAATTTAAACAATGAGCGGCATTTCTTTTTGAAAATGTATAAAATCAAAGGCCTATAAAGAGCCACAAAGGCGTCGAGTACAATATCACATACATCAAGGTTATCTAGAAATCTAACAGTAAAAGATGAAATTAGAAAGAAAAAATGAAGATGAGAAGGCCGAAGGAGGCATTTCCTTGTTTTTAGGCATTTAAAAATGTCAGTAAAATGTGTTTATTTACATGCTTCTAGTATATAGATAGATGGTCACCATACATATACATGAAAAGAAGTGAACCACTGGTCACATGACTTTTAAATAAACTAGTAGTCTCCCTCTTATATATGATACGCCAGTGTAGAGGTGCAGAAATGTTTTTGTTTTCAGATTGAAGGGGGTTAGGGTGCATTTTGGAGGATCAAATAGGGGTGGGATTTAACAGAGAACTCGGGGGGGGGGGGTTAATTCCAAAATTCAACACATATATCTTGGCAAATATGATAGGGACCTTGGGTCTTCGGAAATGAAAAGAGAATGAGAGGGCCGACAAATTAGAATCAAGGGCCTGTGACCTTGACCATAAACATAAAAACGTATAACTTTTTAACCGGGACTAATAGCGACGTGGGATCTTCAGAAATGGCAAGAGAGTGACAGGAACTAGTACTAAGGTAAAGTGACTCCAGTGACCTTGACCCTTGATAATAAAATTGGTATTATTTAAGAACCAGATCTGATCTGGAGGCATGGTGTCTTCAGAAATTTTGAATGGGTGATGGTATCTACAAACTATTAGCAAGGTCAAGTAACTCCAGTGACCTCTGAGCTTGAACATACAAACTCATAACTTTAGAACTGGAATTGATAGAGACATTGGACCTTCAGAAATGAGAAGAGGATGACAAGATTTACAAATTGGAATCAAGGTCAAGCGACTCCAGTAACCTTGACGTCTGACCTTAGATCATAACTTGGTATTTCTTAAGAACTAGGTCTGATAAAGAGATTGGATCTCCAGAAATAATAAAAGTATGATGGAATCTACAAATTGGTATCAAGGTCAAATGACCTCTGACCTTGAACATAAATCTGGTATAACTTTAGAACTGGGACTGATAGAGACATGGAATCTTCAGAAATAAAAGGATGTAGTTCCGTGGGGATCCGGGTTAAAATAGGTCCTCAGTACCCCTTGATTGTCGTAAGAGGCGATTAAATGGGGGCGGTCCTTCGGATGAGACCGGAAAAACCGAGGTCCTGTGTCACAGCAGGTGTGGCACGATAAAGATCCCTCCCTGCTCAATGGCCATAAGCGCCGAGAATAGGCCTAAATTTTGCAGCCCGTCACCGGCAGTGGTGACGTCTCCATATGAGTGAAATATTTTCGAGAGGGACGTTAAACAATATTTAATCAATCAATATAATCGGTAGATTATAATCATATCTTGTTTTCTTAACGATACAGTCCAGTGGGGATCCGGGTTAGAATAGGTTCTCAGTACCCTTAGCTTGTCGTAAGAGGCGACTAAATGGGGCGGTCCTTCGGATGAAACCGCAAAAACCGAGGTCCCATGTCACAGCAGGGGTGGCACGATAAAGACACACACCCCCTCCTGCTCAATGGCCATAAGCGCCGAGCATATGCCTAAATTTTGCAACCCTTCACCGATATATGAGTGAAATAGTCTCGAGAGGGACGTTAAACAATATTCAATCAATCTTAACGATACGCACGCTACTACTTTCGTTTTGATTTGGGTTTTCAAAATCTGTTACTTCCGATCCGAAATAGGACTCTTTATTAAACTAAGAGATTATAGATATGTCTTACGGCGTGGCCGTGTTTGTTTAAAGGCGAAACAAAAAGTACTGACTTTAGTGTGTGGGGGCTTATATATGATCCTAGTATTCATTTAACGCAATACGCCAGTTTCGAGATACATATAAGAGCCCTTCTGTGTAGGAGGTGCATTTAGTGGAACTTCGAATACCTAAGTGGGACAGAGTGTACCTGTAGTCAGTGAGGAAGACGATTAAATGTTTTAAAAGCGGCTTTTGTTTAAATATGTACAATATAGGTATTACAAAATACTATCGAAAGAAATGTACTAAAGTGAAGAACATAAAAGCAGATGTCATATTTGCAAGTAATATTCTAAATATGGTACGTACATGTACTAGGAACGGAATATCATGATATAATGAGAATTTCATAGATTAATTTTATTTCATTGCTCCTAGCTGCAGAACTGTAGCTCTCTGAAAAAATATTTTGACATAACAGAGAGCTACAGAGCCACCCCTTATAAAAACCTTCGATTTACGGCGCACAAAAAGCTGCGCACGGTTGAGGCCTTATATCGTTGTATTCTTGAGTTACTGTCTCATAAATTTAATATCAAAAAATTCTTAACATATTTTCCTACTATACTTGTGTCTAAACATACCTTCAAATATTAATTAAAGCCCTACACGACCTGAAAACCCCCAGCTTCAAATGATTTCGTTTGTTGACGTAGCCATGTTAGGTAGCCGGGTCAGTTCGTACCCTGTTGTTGTTGGTATATAATCATAAAATTCGTTATATGTTATGTATTCGCTCTTCATTTATTATCAATACGAATAATTTATAGAAATTAAAAAAATAAAGTTTTTCTAAAGGTAAAATAAGCTCTTGATTCATGAAAATGCTACTAAAGTCCTTAACACTCGTGTGGCAGGGATGGAGACCGCACCAGACTAATGAAAGCCGCATTGCCGTGAGTTTAGCTATTTGAATAATTATTATTTAAAGGCACTGGGATGATATATTATTTAGAATATTTAGCTAAAATATTTGTGGGGATATTAGTTCACATCTAGACGTTATTGTGCAAGTATGGAAATTAACCAGGATTCGAATTAACCGGCTACCTAACATGGCTACGTCAACAAACGAAATCATTTGAAGCTGGGAGTTTTCAGGTCGTGTGGGGCTTTAATGAATATTTGAAGGTATGTTTAGACACAAGTATAGTAGGAAAATATGTTAAGAATTTTTTGATATTAAATTTATGAGACAGTAACTCAAGAATACAACGATATAAGGTCTCAACCGTGCGCAGCTTTTTGTGCGCCGTAAATCGAAGGTTTTTATACGGGGTGGCTCTGTAGCTCTCTGTTATGTCAAAATATTTTTTTCAGAGAGCTACAGTTCTGCAGCTACATTGCTCCCTGAATACTTGTCATTTACTTAGTTTGTGTATCAGTCGAAATCGGGTGATGAAACTGCCTAACTATGAGACACTTGCTGAGCACATTCACCTATGCAGTGGTGAATATTTGTCCCACTCCCGCATGTAAACAAGTTGTTTCGTGTGTACAAGAGAGTATCCAAAGGGAAATAAATCGGACGTATCTCGAAACCGTTGTATTGATGCCAGGGTTTTAACCAGCATTTAGTTGTTACTACCCATTTTATATTTAGTGGGAATTTTTGAGAATGTAGTTATGAGCTTCCAGGGGATGGGGATGGGGGACATCCATGGAATATAATATCCACAGATTATAACAGCCATATGAAGTGATTGATTACTCGTTTTATCTATATTGTAAGTCTGACAATTGTAGAAAATGACTTGTTGAAAATTCTTGTACAATTTTGTGAAGTTTCTACAAATGAAGGGGATTTTTTTTTTATCTGTGGAAGGGGAATATCCATTTGTTGCCAAGGGGGAAAGGTACCTTTTACCGGTAGTAAAAGCAACCTAGATAAATCCCTGGATGCAAAAAATACAATGTGACGTCATATTCAGCGTCGGTGTTTAGGAAATTTACAAACATAGTAGTTTGAATTTTCTCTTACCAAGCAATCGTTATTTAACTAGTAGACCATGCTATAAACAACGACGTCAACAACAGAATTGTCATTCTGCCTTTATGATATCAATTTAATCCAATGTTTCAAAGTCTAGAGTGATGAAGAAGAAACTTTCAAAAACAGTAGACACTATTTGATTTCGCTCATTGAAATTGGCTGAATGGCAGTGTAGCGGCAAAATCCTGCCTGATTGCTTGAAGGCTCTCGAGCAAGCTCGGCGCCTTAAAAAAACATGATATGAATATACGGTGTGACCGTTGGATCGAGCGAAGTAAGAAATGGTCATTGGCGTGCCAAATGATAATTATTTATATAATTCAGTTAATTAAGTACGGTAAATATTAAACGTAGAAATAACGATTCACCTGAAAATATCCATTGTCTGTAAAATTTGCCATATACTAAACGCCCAGTAAGCTTCAAATATTTAAAAAGTGGGAATATACGATAACTACATGACCCGCATATTTATTTTTCGCGGGAAATATAACACCAGCCGACGTAAACAGTGCATTGTGACGTCACATTTAGCTTTGCTGTTTTATCTTTCAAACCAAACAATTATAGACAACAATACGTCCCGTTTGTAAATGAAAGGCAACTCAAAATCGATATTTGAATTGGATATAAAATGTAAGAGGATGTATATCCAATATAATTTTTTTATCTAAAGAAACTCATGAACTTGTTCGTCTATTTAGTCGTGTTACTGTTTTCCTATTTGTTGATTTGCGAAAAAGCACTGCCAAATTTTTTTTACTATCTATTTTGAACAAATTGAGTATTGAAATTATAAGCTGCACGCCAGAGTCTTGTATTTTTGGCAATCAAAATTAAAACACGAATAACTGTTGAAGCAACTAATGAATTAAAAAATGGCGGCGCCCATATGGATCACGAAATTTCAGTGAACGTATGTAGAGATGATCTCTTCCTTTTGCTGATTTGACTTTTTCTTTTACATGTATGTTACCTTCAGGTCCTTGAATAGCGGGCAGGCCTTAGGTCCGTCCGAGCTTCGCTCGGTATTATCATTTTTAAATTCCTTCCATATGTATTACTCAGTATGCTAATGCAGAGCACAGATTTACGTCTTACATCTACATAAGTTGGTCTAATGGCATACTGTTTGTACATGGGTGTTTT
Source organism: Ostrea edulis (assembly GCF_947568905.1). NCBI lineage: Eukaryota > Metazoa > Mollusca > Bivalvia > Ostreida > Ostreidae > Ostrea > Ostrea edulis. The sequence continues at coordinate 62,478,495 of NC_079170.1, read as the reverse complement.
GTTTGGGGTTTTTTTTTTGGGGGGGGGTGATTGCTGTCATTCTGATTACTTTTTCGCTCAAAAATAACAAACATCTATAGCTAACCACGGGTATGATGCATATGACCCAAATTTTCCAATACCCATGCGTCGACATTTAATCCGCATTAACTTCGTTTTGCGTTCACACGGACCTAATGCGAATTTAAGAAAATTTTATGCGTATAAGATTTAATTCGAAGTAAACTAGATCTAATGTGCATTGAAATATCCATGTGAACGCGATTCACATTTAATGTGCATTAACTTACGATTAATGCGCATTAAATTCTTCGTGTGAACGAGGCATAAATTTGTGGTACTTCTCCTACAGCTGTTGATACAATTTTTATATCTACAAAGGCAAACAAAAAAAAAACAAAAAAAAACATCAATGTAAATGGTTACAAGGATAAGGGTTATGCCACTGTGTTTATATTACCTATAAGTAACTCGTTTCTATACATGCTGGAAAATATCGAACGAATTATTAACTCAAATTTTCATATAATTTTTTGTCTACAGCAAGAATTGTTAAAGGACACATCTCATGTTTTCAAAGTATACAAAATTACATGCATTTAGTCTTCTTTATGCTTATAGTAATTAATTCTAATAGTTCGTTCGCCGACATTTTGCGATAATTAACCACAATACAGCACTATTGACGTAGAAAAACAGGGACACCCGTCACTTGTTGGTTTATCAGTCCGAAATGAAATTAAACAAAAAAGTGAATATTTTCAAATGTATACTTGCTACTGACTTCCGATTACTGACTGACATAAGATTTCTCTAACTATCTGACAGTGTGTCAGATACGAAATATCTGTGATATTTTTAGAGATAATTCGAATGTGTTATATTGATAAACCACGTATAGCGTCTGCGACAATATGTCCATGGAGAGTGGCAGAGTTCTAAGCTTCAGTGAAAACCAAATTCAAATGCAGCATATACCTGTAAAATTATTTCCACAACCGTGATCGCCATATTACTGGCCTATCTTTATGCAGTTTCATTTGTAAAATACTAATTCTTAGTCTCGAGTATACAGTCTAGGTTGAACCTCTCTAGAGAAAATATATGGGGTGACCCTGGGGGAAGAGATTTTTTTCATTTCTTTTATCATGAATAAATAGCTAAATTTATATCTTTGTTTTAACAATGGATTGATATACTTATTCATTTAACAAGCATAATCTACATGTAATATTGTAGATTTAATTGCTGTTATAAAATTTAGAAATTCATTTCAAAATTAAGGATTATCTCCCTCAAGCATAGCTCTTATCCTTGAACGAATTTGACTCCACTTTTTTGGCACACTGTTTTTGCCTATAATAGCTCTAAGACATTGTTATTTCGGATTTCAAACATTTTGGCTGAGCATCACTGAAGAGACGTAATTTGTCGAAATGCGCATCTGGTGCATCAAAATTGGTACCGTATAAGTTTTATATTGGGCATCAACCAATATGATACAAGTTGTTTATTATGAATACAAGTTGTTTATTACAAGAGTTGTTCCTCGTTGTCCATAAACAATGTTCTTGTCAGTTAATATGCTATTATATCGCCCTATGTCATACATTGAATAAATCAATATATTGCGAAAACAACGGCAGTGACCAATCCCGCAAATAACACAGCATCGGGAACAGAAACAGCCACATTCTGACCCCCAGAAACACAAGAGACGTGACCAGGCGCCCAGGAGGAGTAAACATTTCCCCTTCAACAAGGAAAATAATGGCCTAACAATATGTATGAAACACATCAAACAACATCCGCAGGCTGCATTTGCAAACAAGATCACCGTAATGACTATAGAATTTACGAAATGCTAACTTTAAATAGCAATGCCAGCCAAAAAATTTAACATGAAAATTTAAAATGTTTTTTACTGTGGGTATTTTATGCATCCTTTCTAAATATCAAAACAGAAAAAATTGACTTGATACAGCAATATTTAATGAAATGACAGCCAATTTAGTATAACACCCGTGTGGAATATGAAACACTTTGATTTACAAAAACCCGCTAAAAGCGTCCCAAGACTGATTCATATAATGAAAAGTCAAATTTATATATTTTATGACATCTAGGTAACAGATATGCATCTATACTAGTAAAATAACCAAAAAATAAAACTAAGTCACCACTTATGGGACAGTCAGCAACTTGATAAAAACATCAAATTCTGGTAATTTATCATGCTTCACCGCAGATATTGTTATTTTAACAATCTCGTTTGATGGTTTGTCATAAATCTCACTTGGCAAATGCTCTGGTATAAGTCTACACAATAAAAGTGCATTTCTCGGAAGATGCATTGTACCTAATAATACATGTAATGATTTCGTTTCAGTTCTGACATAATAGATTTAGACTATAGAGCTAGAGACATTCGATGTCGGCAATACTTAGAGTAAATCAAATATTAATTTCAATAAACCGTAGACATGTTTTGTTATTTTAAAGACAATATAGAATAAAGAAAATATATATTGCAACACACTGTACACGTTTTTTGTGTCCTTTAAGACATTGAGACTGTTGAGAATTAATCCCGAATTTCTTCTGAACAAGACTTCCGGTGTAGGGATGCAGATGTTTTAGATCATATTACGAGGAAATACTTCGTTGGTTGTTATTAATATATGTATTTTGGACACTTAACTTTTGCTATATCACTTCAATATTCGTGTAGTCGATCGTTAAAGCCGAAAATGTGGTGTGTCTAAAATTCGATTGCGCTTACTTATAAATAACTTTTGACTTTTTCCCGGGAAATTGTTGATATACACTTCATTCAACGTCGTAACTTTATAAAAATATCCACCAATCAAATACACTAATAGTATAGGGGACGTGTCAAGATGCGTAATTGAGCATGATGTGCAGCTGGGTCAATAGTTCCATGTTGAATAGAATTATGCGCGCGCAGCGCCACCTATGCTTTCGGCAATGCTACTTTAAACAAAACTGATAAAACCCCTGTAAAATCTACTTCTTTGAACCGGGCGCGGTAGCTCAGTGGTAGAGCATTTGCTTCGTAACCGGGAAACCATGAGTTAAAGCACCTATCGTGCCATTGCCATGTCAAATCTAAGACGTTAACATAGTTATATATATGTAGTGATTGCTCCTTCGCCAAGCGCACGGTATTTAGAAGTGATAATCGTGAGTCTTTCGGACATGACCTTAAAAACGGAGGTCCCGTGTCGCGACAGGTATTGGCACATTAGAGAACACTCACTGCTACGGCCGTGAATGTTAAGCATAGGTTTAAATTTGTGGTACTTCACATACAGTTGGTGACGTCTCAATAATGAGTGAAAAATTCTCGACGGAACGTAAAACAAATAATCAACCAATTCATTTGTTAGTAGCCTGCATCGGTTTAGAAATTGATCGTAAACAGAACATGCTCTCGAGTATCGAATCAGTTAATCATGTAAGTGATAATGAAATATTGATCAGATATATAAGTAAACACGAAAAGATGACGATGGAGAAGCTGAAGTAATCCCGTTTGTAATATATCAGTATAAAAAATAATGATAGAATTTTGAGTGGATGTGTACTTGTAGGAGAGTGAAAGTCTGTAATCATCCGTTTTATATATTTTTCTTCGTATAAAAACATGTAAATGTAGCGGCGGATATAGAATGGTGTACGGGCGTTACAACTCCCTTTCGTTGAACATTTTTAACGCAATTGGTCGTCTTTTATCAAATTGGTTTCTTCACCCTCCCCCTTCTTTTCTAGGCATAAGAGATACAAACTTGGGTTGCAGTTCCCCTTTTGAAAATTCCCTTGATCCGTCCCTGAAACATATTTATGTTGAATGTTATGTTCAAGCATATACAACCTTAAATATTTCTACAAAAAACACCTGATTATGTGACTGTCATCTAAGATATCTCGAAGAATATGTTCGATATATTAAGGAAACGCCTTCTCGATACAATAATTTTTTTTAACAGCACCGTTTGATAATTACGCGTCAAACAGGTATTTACAACTAAGCATTTCGTAAAGAAGCACGGTTTATTACCTAGAATACCATAAACAATTGACCCGCTCCCGTGATATGAATAATGTAGCTTTGTGTTGCAACATGATACTACTGTACCAGTTAATCAGACTGAAACATTTTCTCATATTAGTTGAAAAGTTCGTTACCTGTTGTTTTATGTACTACTTCGCAGGTCTATAAGAATCCAAAATCGTACTACAGGAGCTAGGTCTTCGATTCATGACCTTCAAAGTTTACTTGGAAAATGCGCTCGGATCTCAGATCTTGACAAGAGTACTTGTAAACTCGCCATTATTTAACACCATGGAAACCTGTGCGAAATTCTTGTGAAACTCGTATACACTGTATATTGGAAACGAGAAAGAAATGGCGACCAAGGTTTCAGACATGTTTTACGCATTTTCATGTTATTATAAGAAAAATATTCTTGATTGCAAATTAGTGGCATAGAGTATTCTTATCACGAAAACTAAAAATAAAAGCCATAAAAACAAAACCGCTCTATGACGAATTTTAGGTAACGAGGAAAATTCGTACCATCTAATGGACTGCTGAATTCAATGAAGAAGGTGTGCACTCCAGCGGAAAAATCAAAACAAAAGCAGACAAAAACAAAAGCAACCAAAACAAAAACAGACAAACAAAACAGACCAAAACAAAAGCAACCAAAAAATAAAACAAAAACTCTACAAGTGAATGTTCAATCCAGAGTATTTCGTATTGTCCATTGTCATATATTTCGTCTCTGAAAATGTGTGTAAGTTAGCATTTTCTGCCTTTGTTTTTTGTTGTTGTTTTTTGCAGACTAAACTTACTTATATAGTATCCAAAACACCATTCACATTCATACACATGAATCATTGTTAATATCAAACTACTCTAAACCCGTCCTTCATTGGTATTTTGATGCGTAAATTTTCTAAAAACTCGTGTACCTACCAATTCAAAAAAAAAACAACCCAGTTATGTCATGTTTTAAGTAATGTGTGTAATAAAAAACATTTTGCAGTTTATGATACCCCCTCCCCCCAAAACTCCCACTCTATCGTCTTGTGAAACTAAATTGAACCCCACGCTTAATATGAAATGTGTACATATATAACCCATTTACCTACTTTTTGATATGCAAACGGAAATATCTGAGGAATTTCATATCCTGGAGTTTAATTGTACACGATATGCGGGAAACATTACCTGTTTTATGTCAGCTAGTATATTTGCTGTTTCTTTGTGATGCAGGTGTTGCAACTTTAGTCATGGCTTGCATGTACAGCTTGCCAATTTAATATGTCAATATTAGTGTGTCATTTGACAGCTTCGATTATTCACGACTGGTAATTTAAGGTTTATTATAGTGAACTCTGATCTACAAAACATTGCATTAACATATGTATAGCAAATGTTAAAACAATTTCAGTAATATGCACTGCATATTTTTAAAATGTCATTTAGTTCTCAACTCCTGATGATTTGAATACCTATTAAAACAAACAACAGTTTAACTATATTATCTGAATTTATATGATATAGGTATATGAAAATACATCAATGGTGCGTACATAAGCATAATATACATCAGAAACTTTCGATTCTTCTTAACAGTAGGGGCCTCCGTGGACGAGTGGTTAGAGCATCGCGCTCAAAATTACACGACCTCTCGCCTCTGATCGGCGCGGGTTCTTATCCCGCTCGCGCTGGTAAGTGAGAAAGTTTCTCAGTTTATTTTCGGAAGCTCGGTGGTCTCTCCCCAGGTACATTGTATCTGGGTTCTCTCTTCCACCAATAAATACTGTGCGCCATCCGAGTCAGGATTGTCTTTTTGGAAAGATTGATTGTATATTGTTAAACGTCCCACTCATTTTGCACTCATATGGAGACTTCACCATTTCCGCTAAAGGCCTATGCTCGGCGCTTACGGTCTTTGAGGAGAGGGATCTTTATCGTGCCATACCTGCTGTGACGGGACATCGGCTTTGGCGGTCTTATCCGAAGGACCGCCACATTTTGTCGTATTTTACGACAAGCAAGGGAGTACTGAGGACCTTTTCTAACCCGGATTCCCACGGGATTTTATATGAAAGAAAACAATTCCTCTTTTGTTGATAAATCCTTTGTATACAAGCTTTAATTTGATGTACAAACCGTCATCTATTTTGCCAGGTTTAATTTCTAATAACGAATTTTGGATATTGGAAGTATGTCTAAGCGTAGGACAGGAATTTTGGACTCTGTATCCTGCAAGTTAAAACAACAGAAACGTACAGCAAATGTATCCTCTGTCCCGTCTTAGTGGTGCTTGTTTAGTTCTGATGCTAAATTGTTATTTTCTGTCTCTTGTCAAGTGTTCGTAATACAAATTCCCCATGTTTTGTATCTAACCATGAGTTGTCAGTACATATCGTGCATCTGAAGTACGCGGGTTAGTCCATTTGCTCGTTATGGAGAGGGTCGCACACCTGCATCTCAGTACTGTTATGTACTATCTGTCATCACTATTTGTCGCGTGCAATCATAGTACTAGCTGCAATAATGTAGCCCTCTCTGCTTTTTTTTTTTTTTTTTTTTTTTTTTTTTTTTTTTTTTTTTTAGGGAGAGGGCTACAACTCCTTAGGATCTCCGTAATGGTGCAAATGCGGGAGTGATTCACTCCCGCAACATTTGTGCTCATTCTAAACATTTCCTGACTTTCTTTACGTAAATAAAATGATATTCTATGTTTCTTAGTCAATATATAAATTTACAACCTGCAACTTAAGATTTGTGAGGCTCTATTCTACCGTTTTCAACAATTTCGATAAATTCCAATTTCTCGATTCATATTTGTGCGCCATGTTTGATGTACTGAAGTTTCAACTTCCGATTGTCAAGTCATTTGCATATGCCATATAAGGTAGTATTTACATCAATGGACAAGTATGGAGGCGAAAGCTATTTCGTCGGTATTGAAAAGGTTTGAATTTAATATCAAGTTAAAAACCGAACAGCAGAGTGTAAATTCTTTCTGCAACAATATGATTTTCCTTTCTTTGTCGAAGTGGCTCGAGTAACTGCATTTTCGCGCTGATTGTCAATGTTTAGGTTTTTCATTAGATCCACCTACGAGATCTCGTGATAACAAGCATGGCGGAGCAGACGAAGAATTTTGCATGCTGTACATTGTATTTAATGAAAAACACCTTTATTAGACATACCCGAGCACAAAGTTGGTACTCCTTTTGGTGTAAACAACATTTGGGACTAATACACAGAGTTTATTATCTGTTATTCATAAAATTATTTTGCACCATTACGGAGATCCTATGGAATTGTAGCCCTATCCCGAAAACGTCAGAATAAAAAAAATTGGATAGGGCTACATTATTGCAGCTATCATAGTACCAACCCTTTGTTTAGTCTGTCGTCCTATTTCGAGTTTAGTCTGCTCGCTTTTCTGCCACGTGCCCACAGTCATACGCAATACGTATATACTGTAGCAAGCCGTTTTACTTTTTATTCAAAAGAAATATATTTCTTTAATATAGAAAGATACCGTTTAAGCGTGAAGAAATGTCTCTCAAAGCTATGGGACATATCTCTTAAATCTTGAAAGATATTTCTTTAACTTAGATATATACGTGTATCTCTTCTTTATCGATGTAAAAGGGATATCTCTCAAATTTTTAAAGATTTCTCTTATAGATTTTCAGAAAGAAATATATTTCAAACTCTAGAGAGGTATCTCTTCCATTTAAAGTGATATATTATGATGATTCTCCCACGCATGATCTTCGCCATTTATGTGACGTGTAAGCTTATGCTAAAATGGCGGGAAAGTTCGTAGAGGTCGTTGGGACAGCATTAAGCAGTTGCCGTCAGCTTAGCTTAGCGAGTTGTTTGATAATTACTTCATGGTTTTGATTTTTAGGAAGTGATTGGAAATTAAGCTTACAATTAAATATTGTTATACCTCTTGAATCCCGTGGGGATCCGGGTTAGAATAAGTCCTCAGTACTCCTTGCTTGTCGTAGAAGGCGACTAAATGGGGCGGTCCTCTCGGATGAGACCGCAAAAACCGAGGTCCCGTATCACAGCAGGTGTGGCACGATAGAGACCCCTCCCTGCTCAAAGGCCCTAAGCACCGAGCATAGGCCTAAATTTTGCATCTCTTCACCGGCAGTGGTGACGTCTCTGTATGAGTGGAAAATTCTCGAACAATATTCAATCAATATACCCCTTGATAAAAAAGGGAAATAAGCATACATTCAAAAATAAATGTCACAGTGACATTCAATGTGTCTGTAGATTCTAGCAATACCACATCTCGTTGTACTTCATTATTATCCATTTTGTATCACCAACTAGAAATTGCTTCACTGACAAACTTTTGCTTTGGGAAGCATCCCTTGTATATTCGACCAGAATTTGAAAAAACCGAGAGATATCTCCTGTTCTCTGAGAGATATTTTTATTTGGTTGAGATATCTCTTTTGGATGCTTAAAGGTGCAATATGTTTAAAAGGTTTCAAAAAAATATGGTTATATATCATGACAGAAACGCATTATAGACAATTTATTTGTTTTGAAAACAAAGATTGGGTGTTTATTGTTTAGGAAGTTTTCAAAATAAGTGGATATCGATACAAGTTTATTATACATGTATATATATTATTTTTCAAGTGTACGTTTAGGTAAAATGTGTCATTTAAAAGTTTAATGTGTGACTGTACAAAATTAAGATGCCTTAACTTACAAAATTAACATTTTTGACTGGTTTGTTTGTAAACATAAACAGACTCGAATTTTTGTTTACATAACAGAGTTAAGGCTAAAATACCGCTCTTTGCCTTACAATCAGAAGGTCCAAAAGGTCGTCAACATAAACGAGTTATATTTTAAACTTTAACATCAAAAATAGAGAGAGAAAATTCAAAATACTTGAACCAGTCACGTACATACAGATATATCTTTTGTTTTTCAAGATAGATATCTCTCATGCAAATTCTTATCTCTCTAGGTGAAAAAGATGTCTCTTTCTTATAGAGATATCTCCCTAGGTCAAATGTATCTCTTGACTTGTTGTAAAGAGATATCCCTTTAAAGTAAGAGATAAATCTTTGAATTGGAGAGATATTGTATTTTCCGAATAAGTAGTAAAATGGTTTGCCTCGTAATAAACCATGTGATAATCGCATAAACAAATCACATTACCTTCTTTATGCAATATATTTATAAGGCATATTCTCTGAAAATACACCAGAAAATCTAGAATAAAATAAAAGTCTGTACAAATTCCGTAATTGTTCCAATGAGTCATTTTCTCACCCCCCCCCCCCTCCAAATGTGACTATGTATTGTTTGCTTATATTTACACATGTAGGCATTTGACGCATGCATTTTATATATAGCATGTGTATCGTAATTTGTTATGTATATATCAGTAGCGGTATTTTCCTGTTCGTAAGGTATGCATCATCTGGAAGTCCATGTACATTCTTATTCATAAGATATATGTATATGGCTTTCTTGTGTATTCATATATTATGTATAAACCAGATTTTTGACAACCATTGAGAAAAATAAAATGCATTCCTTGCCCATGTTTTATTGCCCAATTCATAACAATTTACATTTTTATGCACAAACCAAACGACAATGTTTCAAAATTGGTACAACAAATACATTGCATTTAATTCCGACATTTGTCATTTAAGAATAACACAACAAAAGGTTACGTTCAATATAAAAATGCATATTTAATTCTGCCAATTCATCATAATTAAGCCTAATATACTATTTGATAAGAAGCGAACTTGACGTATAAGAAAACAAAAGATATATTTACATATATAGGGGTTTAATAAAAGACATGCGTGTGTTCGTAGCACCATGCGTCATGTGATACATTTTTTTTAAAAAAGGGTCTGTCTCTGCATTGTATTATGGTTATCCTCGTCACAACATGCAGACCAGTTTTGTCATAAGGTGATGTAAGAATACGCATAGGAAAAAGGAATACAATAATGTATTGAGCTAAGTTATACTCGTTCACCTTACAACAACGACTGAAACCAGTACATCTAACCAACACAGGCATTGTGGCAATCCACTCTCCGACTGACCAACACAGGCACTGTGGCTCTCCACTTGTCAACATGGCTGATCAACACAGGCATTGTGGAAATCCACTCTCCGACTGACCAACACAGGCATTGTGGCTCTCCACTTGTCAACATGGCTGATCAACACAGACATTGTGGCAATCCAATCTCCACTTGTCGACATGGCTGGCCAACATAGAAATCGTGATGACCCACTTGTTAAGATGGCTGACACCACAGTAAAGAAGTGCATTTTTTTTGGATTTGAGGTGGAGTACATGTAGCTAGTAAAGTCTTTGAAGCCCTTCGCCTAGAACATGATTGGAACGAAAGATGACATCAACACAAACTAAGCATTAACATGAAACCTGTATAGAGTTGTTCCTCTTTGTGTGTCCGTTACATTAAGCGGCCTTGTCAACGTGTTCCCTACAGTTAGACCCAACAACCATTTGTTTTATGATACTTTGTGCTGAATAAATTATATATACAAATACACATGTAAATGTTTTAAAATCGTTCATATAATATTTAGGGTTACATTCAATCTAATTAAAATTAGCTGTTTCGAATCCGCTACCGCTTCTCAAACGGTAGCGGATTCAAACAGCTATTATTTTTAATTGAATTGGGTTAGATTGACAAATAACGATTGTGATTTTTTAAAAAGTTAGATAGTAAAAACTGTGCATTCTGGTGCTTCAAACCCTATTGCATGACATGGTTCATATAATGTTGCATTTCGGCAGATGTCATGATCGTATGTCACATATATATACAAAATGTATTTACTTATCTACATACTAATTCATGTGAACATGAAATATGATTTATAGGGTCATGAAATACATGTATAGAATATTCAATAAATTCCCACCTCTTTTGATGTAGTAATACGATGTGTGTTTCATTATACGCGTGCATAAAGTGTCAGTTTTCTGGTTTCAGAGATTACAAGATACTCCCAGTTCTGCTGCTCCATCAATCAACAGTAATACACTAAATGGAATATTTTAACATGATTAGCATATTTAAAGATGTTACCGTTTCGGACAAACCAGAGCTCCTCAACAGTAGCCTTATATAGAGTGTAGAAGATTGAGATCATTTCCTGGTATCTGTTCAATATTCTACACGTGCATATCTGAAATTAGTTTACATTGTTATGCAGATCACAAATTGAACCAATTAAATTGTATATTTGTAAATAATGATCGCACAGAAAGTCACGAAAAGTGAGCAATTCCGGAGCAGGATGCTAATTTTGAACAGAAAAAAAAGATAATAAAAGTTTACACCTGATATGTGGTATTGGTTGTTAACGTTGACAGCCGTCTCATCCGAAAAATCGAGATGTTATGAAGATCATTGAATTATATACAATTTATTTTTCTATGACATGAATTTCAAAGTAAGTCAATCTTATTAAAGTCGGATCCTGGCATCTTTTAATCAGATTTGCAAATTGAGTAAACTAATACGATAAGGGATGGTGCCTAGCTCTGCACGAGTGTCGGACTGTACGAGGGAAATAGTGCAGAGAGCATTTTCCACAAACTGACACAGGATTGCACTGGGAGTAATCACTTAGGTGTAAGATTCTTCTTCTTTGAACGGTCTTGCACCAGTACAACACATAATCAGTTAAATTGTATTGACTAATGGTTTGTACTTGTACGTTAATGAAGTCGCAGACATTTCTGTTTGCTACCGTCATCTCAAGACAAATATCTGATTTAAAATGTCTGTATCCTCACTTAAAGCGAGAAGTAGATTAAAATTTGAAAGTCGGAGGGATATTTGAGAAACTTGTCGTTCTGAATCAACGCTATCATTGTAGTCTTATGTTGACCCGAAGCATTGGTTTTAGTTAATATAATCAGGAACAAGTGGGAATTTCTTTCTAAATAACAAAAGCAAATTCAGTTTGAACATTTACAATAGATCTATATATCTCAACGGTTTTGGAGCGATCTTAAAATCGACAATTAATTTGCCAATGCTAACACATTTTTCAATTAAATGTCGACATTTATCAATTCGATGACGTCACTAGCCTTGATTAATGATGCCCTCGGCTAACCCGCATGTTTTGGCACAAATAAATTACTTCAACCAACTCCATCTTCCTCCGATCCGACCAAATGGCATCGTCCTATTTCGTATTGATTGCAGAAAAAAAAAATTTTAAATGAGCACAGTATTTTACAAAATACATATTTTCATAACAGGGATCGGTGGCTCCTTACTACACATGTACATACCCAACAGTCTTTTGATAAAGAGAAAAGCTTAATCCTTTTCTTTGGTTCTTTCTTTCTTTATTCTTTATTATTTTTTCTCTCTCACGTGGATTGCAATTGTAGTGCGTTGTGGAATATGATATTTCAATACGCAGTAATAGTAATGCTTTCAAATATCTCGCACAATATTCTTATCTATAGCAATAGTAACTCCATCTCCTCTATACTATGAGTAAAAGCAAAATGAATTTTCACAGAGAAATAAATTTTCATACAATGAAACGTTTAAACGAATCTATGTTTGAAATTAGGCACTGAGAAACGAAACAAATAAAAACTAATGTACATCATGCGATGAGATTCTGATTCAATTTTATATTACTGTACATACATTGATATTTCCTATGATGATATACCATTATAACGGAGCTGATATTTCCTTTGATCATATACTATTATAACGGAGCTGATATTTCCTATGATGATATACTATTATAACGGAGCTGATATTCCCTATGATGATATACCATTATAACGGAGCTGATATTTCCTATGATGATATACCATCATTACGGAGCTGATATTTCCTATGATGATATACCATTATAACGGAGCTGATATATTTCCTATGAGGATATACCATTATAACGGAGCTGATATTTCCTATGAGGATTTACCATTATAACGGAGCTGATATTTCCTATGAGGATTTACCATTATAACGGAGCTGATATTTCCTATGAGGATATACCATTATAACGGAGCTGATATTTCCAATGATGATATAATATTATAACGGAGCTGATATTGCTTATGATGATATACTATTATAACGGAGCTGATATTTCCTTTGATGATATACTATTATAACGGAGCTGATATTTCCTATGAGGATATACCATTATAACGGAGCTGATATTTCCTATGATGATATACCATCATTACGGAGCTGATATTTCCTTTGATGATATACTATTATAACGGAGCTGATATTTCCTTTGATGATATACCATTATAACGGAGCTGATATTTCCTTTGATGATATACCATTATAACGCAGCTGATATTGCCTATGATGATATACCATTATAACGCAGCTGATATTGCCTATGATGATATACCATTATAACGGAGCTGATATTCCTATGATGATATACTATTATAACGGAGCTGATATTCCCTCTCAATAAATGATTTAGGAACAGTAACAGAATGCACTATCTAAGGTCGATTTCCAACTGCAACGTATCACACATACGGCAGTATAATTAATCTATCTATTTTTCTTTGATAAAAACGCGTGTCAGTGATGCATGGATCATGTTCCATAAACTCTTCAAGGTCAACATTCTCTTGTAAACTGTCACAGGTACTGATAGTTTTCATCTGCGTCTAGTCTCTTTTTCCCCAGTCATTTTTTTGTCTTTGATGTGTTACTTCTGATGTGAGTTCATGTTAAATATCACGTTCATGGAGTCACGTCGCCATGATCTTGCTTACAACCTAAAATATCGGAAAGAAATAAACATCATTATTGTCAGCTGCACTGGCATAAATATACCTCAAAGTCTCATCAATTTGATTAACTGAAGTAAGGAAACACCACCCTTTAATGATAAAAAATGAAAGAAAACAATTTCATCAGAAACAGTGGATGATTACGTACCGAGCAGACGTGATATTCCCCCTGTAAACAATTTAACTGAATAGTTTTTTCGTAATATCGGATAAGTTGTTTACCCTCTTATCTACCAATGCTGTATCGTGTACACACGGTGATCGCAGTTTCAGTCGTACATTTTATTCTTTCAATTGAAAGTTTCCCAGTATACTTGCGGAAGGTCGCTTCCCGGGTACATTGTATCTGGGTTCTCTCTTCCACCAATAAAAACTGGGCGCCACCAGATGACTGAAAAATTGTTGAGAGTGGCGGAAAACAGCAAACAATCTATCAATCAATCTTTCAATTGCAAAGTAAAAGAAATATATTCTTTTCTCACTCTTGACTTTTTTGATTACACCTTACATTGCTCAAATTTTTGTCCCTTTTGATAACTGACAATATTTATTTATTCCATTACAATGTATACTAAAATGTGTTAAATGTCACTTAAAAATACGCACTCGACCACCGGACCATGAGTCCCACACCTCTTCGTGTTCCCCCGACAAATGCTAACTATTTATAACTTTGACACGTGACTTGTCTCCTCTTCTCTTCTACACAAAAACACATGCACACGTAAATCTAAATTTACTGATGTTAAGTTAGAACAGGGTAGATAACTTTTAGTTGTCAAGGAGGAAACTGGAAATATTTATTAAAGTAGCCCCCCTCCCCCTTCCCAAATAATGGTTTATTATCGTAATGTACATGTAGTTGTACAATCCTTACAATGTACTTTGTATATTTAATTAATTGATATCCATTAATGAAACTATTGGTAAAATGGTAATGTAGATGCACTTTAAGAGTACAATGCATTGATTTGTAGATGTTCGGTAAACCTCCGGGAGTTCGCTTAAAGAGGGTATTCGCTGTCCCATCATTAAGGTGATGTATAATTGATGAACTGTACCCCTTTGTCTGTGTTTGCCGGTAGATTTTGCCATTAGAGGGATGTTTTCTTTTGATATTCAATACCGTATGATGAGAAACATTAAGTTCGATATCGTATATACCGGGATCATACATAGACAGCTGTGTCACATAACAAACGAACAGCTATCTCTTATTTATATGGTTTTAAAAAATCACATATTAATTGATAACATCTAATTGCTAGGTCCCCGTGCACCTTCGAATTCAACTTTTGATATATATCAAAACAGAAATAAAAACCTAAACATTTTATGTTGCTTTATTGATCCACAGACATTTTATGGAATTTTCAAAAACCAATTTACCTACTTTTCTGTATTTTTCCCATAAGAGAACGGAAGGATCAGAGAACTCTGATTTCCTGAGGTAATTCTAAGTACAATACGCCGGAAACATTACACGGTCCATGTCAGATATTAGTTTTGCCGCTACGTTACCTGGCAGAGGAGCGGAGGGATGACACATGAAAACCGCGACACCTACACCACATATACCTAGAGCCATGCAACTGTGTCATTTGACACATATTATTCACGACTGAAAATAGTAAGCTGTAATCCAAAGAACATTTTGATTAATTTTGGGCAAATATTAGAATAATTTTGTAATTATGTACGACCATTTTCTGATTACTAATGTGTTATCACTGAACGATGATGTTGAGAACGCATGTACCAAATATAAAAATATGAATAACGAGTGACATTTTTAACAACAGTTGTGGTATATGTTTTAACAAAAATTAATGATATACGACCTGAAAGTTATTAATGAATTTTAGCCAGACTTGTTTCTATACTACACTGTACATGTCACATTTAGCTGTTTAGGAGTAACTCCATTCCGTGACTATTGAGAAAAAAAGCTAGTTTCTTCTTCTTTTTTCTTTCTTTACGAAATACAGATTTTACTAACTTTCACGATTGTTTTCATCTCTTTAAGAAAATGCATGAATGAATGAAAAGAAATTGACTGAATGGATCATCGTAACTGAAAGGATAACGGTTTAATTACAATAACATCTTTGAAAATTGCGTACACAAGTGCACGCCTTTCACAAATTTACACTTTTGAATGAATACATGACTAGTTATAACACATATAATGATAATTGAACCATTGTAAATTTACATGTAACATCAAAAGATGCACCTGTCAGTTATATGCCTGGTTCATATTTCAGGAGTTTTAAAAAATATACATGTATATACTCAAAACGGAAATCCACAGTTCATGTTCTCTGTAATGACTTGATTATTATGCAAATCTATTTTACGGGGAGACAGAATCGGACCTGTTTGACCATTGGTATATGAATCGTGTTCACCGGAAATCCTCGCGTATCGTATCCGCCATTGCCTCCAATAAGAACTTTTTTCTGTTTCTGTCTCTTGCCTGTTGTCTTTCCCCACTTTAAATAATTTTGTAATTAGCATTGTTTGTCTTTCTCCTGGTTTTACTAATTAACTATGCGCAGATAGTAAATCGCGGCTGTAAGTACATTTTTAATTTTACGGTGAGGACCATATGAACACATCATCTGTGAGATTTCGGTCGGTCACCCCTGCCTGTTCTACGTTATATAGTGTGTGTTACTTAGCTGCCACACAATCCCATACGTCACGAACGCATATAACTCTACTCACATTTTGATACATGTAATTTTTGTGAATAGCAAACATTAAAAAACCTGCACACCCAAGATTTACATTTCTTAGAGAATGTGATTTGCATTTTCATCTCTTGCTTTCTCTCAACAAATCACAACGTACTTATAAGACTTATAAATTATGCATAGAATTTTTTATGTATAATATGTTTATCTGTATATGTGTATGTATGTTTGTCCGTCCGTCCGTCCGTCCGTCCGTCCGTCTGTCTGTCTGTCTGTATGTATGCAATTACGTCATGGTAAAATTTTGTTTTACACTGATTAGTTTGTGTATTATATTTTTACTCTATAAATTATTGTTTTCGTGCTATGTTCCATGCTGTATTTGTTGTACCATAAGAAACATACATTTCTTAGGGTAATTTTCAGTTGAATTTACACATAAAAGAACTAGTTTTCTTATATGTATAACGAAATATGTACAAATAAATTTCAGCATTATCCAAGTGTGTCATTTCATATTAAACGGTCGGGAGGGGTGTGTGTGTGTGTGGGGGGGGGGTGATACGAAAGCTATACAACCGAACAAAAAAACACGTTCAAGAAATTAATCTGATCAACAGATTATTTGTCAGTATCTCACAAGTTTATTATATTGTCTGAGATAAATCTTTTAGTTTCTGTATTTCAAGAATAAAAACCTAAAAAAAAAAAAAAAAAATCCTATTTAATACCAAGTATAACCACTGAATTAATTGAAAATGAGATAAAACGACTGTCTGCATCTAAGGCAACAGGATTGCATATCATCTTTGTCAAACTTTTAAAACTTTTATCAAATAATGTATGTGATATTCTTGCATATATTTTTCTATATCTTCATGTACTTTTGCAGATGACTGGAAAAAGCACGTGTCGCACCACTTTTTAAATCAGGGGATGAATGTTTAGTTAATAATCATCGGCCTGTATCCATTTTACCCTGTGATAACAGAATTTTAGAAAGGCATGTTTTTAATTCATTTGATGAGCATTTGTCTGTAAATTCTCTAATTACAGATTGTCAATCTGGTTTTAGGCTAAAACACTCATGTGAAAGTACTACATGTATATAGACGGCTTTAAAATATAAAATGTATAGATCAAGGTAAACTTACTGGTCTACTTTTTATAGACTTACGGAAAACATTTGAGACTGTCAATCACAAGGTTTTATTACACAAACTCAAGTCCTTTGGTATATATGTAATGATACATTTGAATGGTTTAAATTATATGTAACAAATCGTACACAGAGAGTTATTTGGAAAGGCAATCTATCGGATGAAAAGAATGTAACTATTGGAGTTCCACAAGGCTCTATTTTAAGCCCATTGTTTTTTATCCTGTGTAGTAATTACTATCCACAAGCACTGAAACATTTTAATGTAGATATTTATGCAGATGATACGAACGTTAATGTAGATATTCAGGTACTAGTATATATATGTATACCCATTTTCACTTTTACAGACTTAAATGTATATTTGTAGGTGTATAGTCATGTTAAAGCACAATTTCATTTGTACGTGTACAGACAGATGTAAATTTTTACATATACTGTACATAAATGCACGTTTGTTCGTGTGGAGACATAGATGTAGATTTGTACGTGTGCAGACATATATGTACATTTGTACGTGTGCAGACATAGATGTACATTTGTACGTGTGCAGACTTAGATGTACATTTGTACGTGTGCAGACATAGATGTACATTTGTACGTGTGCAGACATAGATGTACATTTGTACGTGTGCAGACATAGATGTACAGTTGTACGTGTGCAGACATAGATGTACAGCTGTACGTGTATAGACATTGATCTTAATTTGTATAATTTTATGCTATATATATTTGTACATGTACAGATATAATTGTACCTGTACAGGCATTAAAAAGTAGACCCGAATACCATGTAAAAAACGGATTTTGCAGTTACAATGATGCATGATATTGCAAATAAATTGCATATCAATTTATTTATTTTGTTGTGTTTGTGCAATTCAGCAAGGAATAATAAAACCAAAAGACGTCAATACCTGTCAGTTCTCAGGTAGATTGGCAGGTATTGTGTTGTGTATTGAACACAAACTGTGGAAAAATAAATTTACTTTAGTTTTGGAGTTCATGGTTTCTTATTTTCTGTACATTTATCAATAACATGGTCGCTATTTATTAAAGATATCTTGACAAAACATCATCAGTGATGTTAACAGCCCTGTATGGTTGTGACGATGTAAACATGTACAACGGCTTCTTATGTATATTGATAATGAATTCTTCTTTACAGGTAGATGTTCCTCCCCCTTTTAAATGCAGGAAGTACCTGAGAGAGTAGGACTCGGCTGTCTGCTGCAGTGTGTGTGTTTAGTGACTAAACCACCCTCACCAAGTACTACTGACTCAGAGCCGCAGAACAGGGTAGGCGGCGTACGCAAGCAGTGTCTGTAAAAACAAAATACAGAAAGTAATTGCTCAGGGTATCAATTCAACGTTGATATTAAATTTGACGTGTTGATCTACGAGGGATTCTATGAAAGTTCATCGAGTTTTATTGTCGCCGTATTGAATGATATCAGATGGTGAATGACGATCTCCATTTGTTACCTTAGGTGCGAAAGTCTAATTCATTTTAAAATCGACGTGCAGAAACATAAAACATACGATCTATATTCAAAACTGCTCTTACCTTTGGCGAGAGATTTTTTTCATTTCTGAAAAGAACAATAAAAAAGCTACGATTTTATAACTAATTCCCATACAGTTTTGACCTTGGATTGCTACACACTATACATGTATGTGGAATAGAACACAACATCCAGCTTAGACGTGTGATTGTCAGGTACAATTCATAAAGTAATCACATTATAAATGATGAAAGTACTAACTTGCACTGCCAAACAGCGTTAACTCTACATATGTACCTCAGCATTCTGTCGACATACTAGTATCTATATCGTGATGGTGGGACCTCAGCATTCTGTCGACATACTAGTATCTATATCGTGATGGTGGGACCTCAGCATTCTGTCGACATACTAGTATCTATATCGTGATGGTGGGACCTCAGCATTCTGTCGACATACTAGTATCTATATCGTGATGGTGGGACCTCAGCATTCTGTCGACATACTAGTATCTATATCGTGATGGTGGGACCTCAGCATTCTGTCGACATACTAGTATCTATATCGTGATGGTGGGACCTCAGCATTCTGTCGACATACTAGTATCTATATCGTGATGGTGGGACCTCAGCATTCTGTCGACATACTAGTATCTATATCGTGATGGTGGGACCTCAGCATTCTGTCGACATACTAGTATCTATATCGTGATGGTGGGACCTCAGCATTCTGTCGACATACTAGTATCTATATCGTGATGGTGGGACCTCAGCATTCTGTCGACATACTAGTATCTATATCGTGATGGTGGGACCTCAGCATTCTGTCGACATACTAGTATCTATATCGTGATGGTGGGACCTCAGCATTCTGTCGACATACTAGTATCTATATCGTGATGGTGGGACCCCAGCATTCTGTCGACATACTAGTATCTATATCGTGATGGTGGGACCTCAGCATTCTGTCGACATACTAGTATCTATATCGTGATGGTGGGACCTCAGCATTCTGTCGACATACTAGTATCTATATCGTGATGGTGGGACCTCAGCATTCTGTCGACATACTAGTATCTATATCGTGATGGTGGGACCTCAGCATTCTGTCGACATACTAGTATCTATATCGTGATGGTGGGACCTCAGCATTCTGTCGACATACTAGTATCTATATCGTGATGGTGGGACCTCAGCATTCTGTCGACATACTAGTATCTATATCGTGATGGTGGGACCCCAGCATTCTGTCGACATACTAGTATCTATATCGTGATGGTGGGACCTCAGCATTCTGTCGACATACTAGTATCTATATCGTGATGGTGGGACCTCAGCATTCTGTCGACATACTAGTATCTATATCATGATGGTGGTCTGAAGTATTCTTTTCTAAAAAAAAAAAAAATGGTTTGAAAGGAGTGATGTTTGAGATGAAATCCAAAGTTGATAATTCCTATAAGTAGTAGATACAATGTATATAAAATTTTAGTACATACATGTATGCACGATTGATAGTATTAGTACATGCCTGTCTTGTTTTGCGAAGACATTCAGTTGGCCATTAGACCTTCCATACTTTATTCCCTAGACATACTACAATTCAAAGACTTCATCCAGTGGCGGATCTATAGGAGGGTACGAGGGTTCCACCCCCCTCCATTTTGGATGAATATTTTCAACAAAATTTGTTATTCTATTTTCGCTAATCTGGGATCGTTATCCCCCTTCTCTTTTTTGGGGGAGAATACAAACTTTGGTCGCAACCCAACCCCTTTCCCCTTAAACAAATTTCTGGATCTCCCACTGCTCTTTCATCATTTCTTTAAATGAAAGATTTCTATACCTAAGTTACATTCTTTGTTGTTAGATACCAAATATGGAGATTATACAGACGATTGTTGCGCCTACATTAAGAAATTGAAAATTGATGATGGGCTTGTTTTCGCGTAGTTTACATAAATTAGAATAACAATGTTCTTGAACGGTATTCCCTAGCACATTCATATCTATTATGTAGGTCTTATTTACATAAGCACGTGGGCTCTCCGATCACATGACATGTATGACGAGGTCTTTGACGATGAGGGACTTTCAATACAGATATTTTTACGCATGATTTCTATATTTCACCCACGTAAACAAACATAAGCACTAAAGGAATTTTACCTGAACCTGACGTAAGATTGAGATGGAGCGTTTTCATAAACGTTATTATTCTAATTAGTAATTGACATCGTAAGTGCAATTTTTGTGACATACTGTTTCTCGAACTGGATTCAGTTTGCTCTCCACTGGAGTCATATTTCAAAATTTTATTTGTCGTAAAGGAGAGGCATTTTTCCACAACGCAGAGACATGAATGATAGTAAGGAGTTGTAGGACGAAATTAATTTTCTTATATTATAGGTGTGGAGAGAATTTTAATCATATCTAAAGATAGAAGATAAATGTTATCTAGGGATTCATGTACATGCAAAATATGACTTCATTTCAGGATGCCAATTTATCAAATTGTGAGTTCTGACCCAGATGAAATAATAATTTACATGTAGCTGGCGAACTTTCCGTACTTGCATTTAACAATGTCAATGTGCCCATACTTTGTTATTTTCTACGATTATGGACAACATTAGGAGCACTCAGTCCTTCATCATATGATTCAATGAAAACTACTTAAGAAAACTGATTAAATTAGGAATATAGATTGACCAAGCATTGAAAAATGTCTGCAGGAATAAAAGTAGATAACTTGTATGTTTGTTGTTTGTTTTTTGTTTGGTTTGGGTTTTTATATATATATATATATATATATATATACATGTATATATATATAATATACATCTCTACCATAGTCAGGATAAAATATAATGACTGAATATTCACTTTTAGGGATATATAACATTTTCTGTACATTATTTGTACAAGAAGAGAGTGGAGTCAAAATCCTATAATGGTGCATGGTATCTCATACGAGCGGAAATGCTGTTAAATATGGGACTTTGTCTAACAAAACACAGTTTGGTAACCCACGTGATTTTCTATCCAAGGAAAAGAATTCCATCTACATGTAATTGCAAAATGTTCCGAACAAAATATGTTCCTGAATACGAAACTTCGTCCAACAAACATTTACCTAATCCACATTATATTATATACAGGGAAAAGAATTCCATGTAAATACAAACATTCTAGAACAAAACATGCTGTTAGATACAAATACACGGTTTAGCTAACCCACGGTATATTCACTTCGACGTAATACAAAATGTTCATACAGAACAAAAATTATTTCTATTGATGTAGAATGCGTGTTGTTATAAAGCTACTCTATATCTTATCCCATATTCTACTACGTTTATTGCAAAGATCAAAGGAATGCCGCGGTCATTATTCTACGATACACCTTCATACATGTACGTATTAACTGATAATGAGAAAATTTATACAAACCTCGCTTGCACTTCGAGTTTTGCTAATACATCAATAAAGTCGATGACTGATAATTCGATTTTATAATCATAAAAAATCAAGCAATATATGTTGTAAAATAAATTCATAAATGTCTGAAGATCATTTGTCATTCAGTGTAAACCAATGATCTGCATTCCGAGAGTGATACACATGCAAACATGGCGATGCACAAACAAGTTTTTATTGAACTCAAAGCAATTGATATTATCCGTTAACATCAAACTAAATACTTGAAATTTTTTTTTTTCCAAAATAGTTTTAGAATACCCCTACCACTTCACCTTTTTCGTCAGCAAAAACAGTGTAGGCAATTTCGGAAACTTACGGAAGCCGATAGGTGCTAGGGTATAGAATTAATATTTATTTAACTGGCGGCCTCCACTTAATTTATGTGGCGGCCGCCACTTAATTTATATGGCGGCCGAGACTCAAATTAAATCATTTATATGGCTGTCACCAGTTATTGAATTCCTCTCTCTTTCTCTATCTCTCTCTCAAAATGAAAGAGGTGCAATCCCTCCCAATGCTTAGTAATATGTATGTGATATATATATACAATTAAGAGCATTAAATTATTGTTTTTCTATTGTACTGTTAAATACGTAGAACCACGGGGCTGACCCTCCATTTTTTTTTGACAGCGTTCAATTTCTATTATTTTCACATGCAAACTATAATTATTTTCACGTGTGAAATAAGATTAATTGGCGGATTGGCCCCCACCCCTTTCTTTTGGTGGTAGTAATGAATGGTAAAAATGTAATAATAAATTAACTGATCAATCGAAGGATGAACGGAGCCCCCTCCTTCCAATTTAGGAGTACGAAGTTTGGACAAAAGAGACATTTTAGGTTCCTTTTTTGCTTGTCAACAATTGTAGAAGACAATTTCTCCTCCGACTGTCCCTATACACTTTGAAAAACGATGCTGCGTGTTTGCGTACTATTCTAAATCTTTCCAAAAATAATCACTCAGCGATACGAATTACATTGTTTTTGCAATTGGCAGCCGCCATATATGAATTAAGTGGCGGCCGCCAGATAAAATAACTGGCGGCCGCCAGTTAATTTATATGGCGGCCGCCAGATAATAAGTGGCGGCCGCCAGTTAAATTAAGTGGCGGCCGCCACATAAATTAAGTGGAGGCCGCCAGTTAAATAAATATTAATTCTATACCCTGGCACCTATCGGCTTCCGTAGAAACTACCATGACGTCACGGTGACCTAATTCGTTGCTATACAGGAAAGCGATTTGAGCCGTAGTAGAATAGAAATAAAGTTCTTGTTTTCATGTGTGTTGCAAGATAACCTGGTCTCGAAATGGTGTTTGAAATATATAAGTTTCTATTCGACTTTTATAACAACATTTCGAAACCGAGGAGGTTATCCTGCAACATACATGAAAACGCGATCATTATTTCCAAGTAGATTATGAGGTTATGATATACGAGGATTTGGTAGTCATATTTCGCTATTATGATTGATTGATTGATTGATTTTATATTGTTTTACATCCCTTTCAAGATTATTTGACTCATATGGAGACGTCACCATTGCCGGTAAAGAACTGCGAAATTTAGGCTTACGGCCTTTGAGCAGGGAGAGATCTTTATCGTGCCATACCTGCTGTGACACGGGACCTCGGCTTTTTGCGGTTTCATCCGAAGGACCGTCCCATCTCGTGCCACACCTGCTGTGACACGGGACCTCGGGGTTTGTTTGGTTTTTTTTTTTTTTTTTTTTTTTTTTTTTTTGGCGTCTCATCCGAAGGACCGCCCCATTTCGCTATTAAATGAGCTGAGTTTGGTAAAAGAGGTCTTCTTTAACTTCGATTTTTCTGTTGGAGATTTTATGGCAGCACATGAACTCGTTCCACTTCAATGAATATGCCTAATATGGCGATTAATTTGTTCATCTTAAGCATCAAACATAGGGTCTGGTAAATGTTTTATTCAGATATCAGTGATTCATGTTTCATTGATTATGCGATCGTAGTGCATTTTTTCTGTGCAGTGAAAATATTTCATTTACATTTTCAGCGCACATGTAGCTTGCAAATTAGGCTTCTTATTCCATTAACCTTCAACAAAGATTCACTGTTTATGTTGACTAGAAAATGCAAAACTAAGTTATTTTACGGAATTAGTCATTCAGTGCATGAAATGGCCATGATTATTACGTCAGAAAGAAATACAGTTGAAACTGTCTAATCCAACACCTTTGTAATCCCTTTCACTGTGAAATACTACGGTGTCTTTTTATATCTTTTTTTTGCACTGCGGAATATAACACATTGTCAAGTCTGACATGATATTCGTCAGAGCAGAGCATGAAGGATTAGACAGGTTTTGCTGTACAATATATAAACATATTGTAATGTGTAGGGGGTCAGACTTTTTGTCTGCATATTGTAAAATCTTAGAGAAATTGGTGAGCTTCAAAATATATAAATATTCGCAACATATGTACAATGGTCTGTCTGACCTGTGTTATGAATATCGAATGTAAAGTTTGCCTTCTCTCCATTCAGAAAACCACACGTAGGCTCACCAATTCTACACAGCTGTACCGAGACTTACACTGTAGTAGCTATAGAGAGAATAACAACACCTCCCCCGGACTAACTAGGTACAAGGGGATACCAATACCCCTCCCTATCTATACTTCACGGGCATATCAACACCCCGTACTCACAAGCCGAAGAGGATCCGACACTCCTATTATTTACACAGTACCACTGACACTTCAGCCTCCATGACACTGATTCAAAGGGTCACTAACACTCATTCAACGTTACAATGGATTCCCACACTGACAATGAATGAATGAATCAAATAGCTAATGAGGAGAAGTATCAAAACTGTCTATTCTGAAAGGAAAATGACGACACGAATCGTGCATTATCTCCTTATTCAGCTTTTAAATTCACCATAAAGGTGAGATCTTTTGTACTTTCTGAAAGGATTTTTTACACATAAGTTCACCACATGTGATAAAAATACTATTCTTTGCGCCCACAACCCCAACCTATGATCCCCCGTTATAACTCCAACATT
Organism: Ostrea edulis; assembly: GCF_947568905.1. NCBI lineage: Eukaryota > Metazoa > Mollusca > Bivalvia > Ostreida > Ostreidae > Ostrea > Ostrea edulis. The sequence goes on along the minus strand of NC_079170.1, from coordinate 62,452,702 downwards.
TGTACCTCAGCAATTTTGGCATTTCGGGGGGGGGGGGGGGGGGGTACAGCTGTCATAAGAACTCAAACACATTTTATGTACTACATGAATGTGCTTTGAATGATTGGATAATCCCGGCGTCCATTGGTCGGCAATGACTCGTAATGGTATAATGGTAGGGGTATTTAACGATTTCCAGTTTTCCTTTTATATCCAACACTCTTAGATTTCGGTGTGTCCGCGATACTCAGATTTCAATAACAATACTGCATATTTGAACTCAGTTGATTATAATTTACGTAACTTATTATCTGCCTCTAACGTTGGTACCTGGAGGACTAACAGCAGATAATTGCTTAACCCTGCTCACTGAAATGTTCCTGTCGTTGATTGGCGATACATGTAATATTATAGCGGGGGTGATTATAACGGTAATTTACCAAATCGTACCTGGAAATACGTTGGCGGATGGCGGTATGTGGGGGATAGCGTTCTAACGGGATTTTACATAGCGAGGAGAACGGGACTACGAACTTTTTTGGCGATATGCGGGGGTGGCATTATAACAGGGGGCAATATAGCGGGAGATCACTATATAATGTATAATATAATCCAGTAATAAGTATTAAAAAAATCGACACAAATAGTAGTATATAAGAATATCACAAAGTCGATTGAGTATACTCGATTAGTTTCTTTGATTCTTCAGGAGTATAATGAATGAAAGGTGAAGATAACGAACAGTGATCAATCTCATAATTCCTATAAAGGTGAAGATAACGAACAGTGATCAATCTCATAACTCCTATAAAGGTGAAGATAACGAACAGTGATCAATCTCATAACTCCTATAAAGGTGAAGATAACGAACAGTGATCGATCTCATAATTCCTATAAGCAATACAAAATATAGAGGTGGGCAAACTCGGAATCCTGGATATACCAGAGGTGGGATCAGTTGCCTAGGAGGAGTCAGCATCCCCTGTCAACCGGTCCCACCCGCGTTAAACCCTATATGTTGATCAGGTAAACGGAGTTATCCGTAGTTAAAATCAGTGTTCCAAGAACAATCAGTATGAAACACATCAGACAGCATTTGACCCAATGATAGGTTGTATTGGAAAACTATATCGTTATAACGACCATAGAATTTGCGAAATGCTGACTTTAAACGAGACTGTTGAAACCCCTGCACCATCAACTTGTTTTTCAGTAGCCTGCCTCGATTTAAAAACTGATCATACGCAGAACAAGCTCTTGCGTATCGAATCAGTTGAGATATATACACAACAGATGCAGGTGATAATGGAACATTGCTTGATAAATATGAGAAGTTAACGATGGAGAAATTGAAATCATCCCGTTGAATTGAGTTGTTAGTTTGACGTTAATATCTATTTTCAATAAAATATCTAAGTATTTAGCAGAAGTGGACGACTCTGTGGTGTCTTTTATTTCGAGTTCATAGGGATATATCGAATCGACATATGAATAAAAAGTGTCATTGTTAATAGATAAAACGTCGTCGATACATCAAAATGGCAAAGTGATCGCCACAGAGAGAAATTTCTTCTTCTCATGTAGAAGTTATTGAATAAATTCTGCTTCATCAGAATATAAAAACAGGTCAGCTAACAAAGGAGAACAATTCGTGTCCATCGGAATTCCAACAGACTGTTGGAAGAACATTTACCAAAGACCACGAAGACATTGTCAATGAGGAACTCTAGCATATTCTTTTATTTCAACTTCAGAGTACTTGTGCGTTGAATCAGAGTAGCGTTTAACAAAGTAATTATCTGGATGATTGATCACTAGATATGAATATTTCCTTTTTCCATTTTTATTTGAGAAGCAACTGTCTGTCAAAAGGCCTAGTTTTTAATTTATTGTGAGGAATGGTCGTGCAAAGTGTTTGAAAAGTCAAACGTTTTCAATATTGTTGATTTGAAGAAAGTATTTGGGATTTTAAGTTTACTAAAAGTTAAACTTTTTAGAATCCACATTTGATTTACACCACTTCTTGCATATGTGGTGGCACAGTACGTTTGAAGTTTCTCCTTCACAGCTGTTAATATTTTCGTGAGGAGCAAAAATAGGGGCTTGGTAAAACATTTACTGGATCCAGCAATGTATCTTTGTTTGTAAGGGTTTTATGAAGTTTAGGAATCCAGTTTAGGTACGGTAATTCATATTCATCCGACCTGCTTGGTTACGCATGTACACAGTGATTGCAGCCACGGTCTACATTAGTAACTAAGCAGTATTCACATACTTGAGAAGTATATGATGAAAGGTGAAGATAACGAACAGTGATCAATCTCATAACTCCTATAAGCAATACAGAGGTCAAATCTTTGTTTATTACAATGTGTTGAGTTTGAAATAAGCTTCCCTAAAGACTGTTTAGGTTGTGAATGGGATTCGCTGTAAACACACCGAATACAGCATGCAATACGTGTGTTTTAATAGTCAAGGTTGCTAACGATAACTTGTATGTTTTTCTGAATGAAAGGTGTTGACAAAGGCATAATATGGTGTTTGAAAACCAAATAATTTATTTGTAGTATGTATGTACCTGTAAGATTTATATCTATATGAACAGCTTAAAACTGTTTATATATAAAGTTTGTTACCTCTTATACCGGTACATTGGAGGTATTAATTTCCTACAGTCACGGTCCGCGAAAACCGAGGTCTCGTGTCACAACAGGCGTGACACGATAAAGATTCCTCCCTGCTCAAAAGCCATAAGCGCCGAGCATAGGCCTAAATTTTGCAGCCGCTCACCGGCAATGGTGACGTCTCCATATGAGTAAAATATTCTCGAGCGGGACGTTAAACATGCAATCAATCAAGCGTGGTTACCGATACCCTAAGCAAAGTGGGGCAATTGCGGTTATAGTCAAAGAAATAGCGTCGGTAGTCTTATAAATGCAATTACGAGGTTAGAGGGTAAAGTTCACAGTGCAAATTCAAATATGAGTATGCTAGGAAACTTCAATATTCAAAATTAAACAGTGTCAAATGCATCTGAATATGATTTTAGATATTGACAGTAGATTGATGTGTTCATATTGAGAGCAAAGATCAAATTAACCACTTCGTTCAATAAATCTGGGAATAACAGTGAAAAGATATTTATTTTCCGCATTACAATATGAGAAACGTTATCCCATAGAAGAACATGAAGAAAAAGATTCTGCAGGATCTGTATCGAGCCATCCAGACCTTCTAAATACTCAAAGAGGGCCCACGGTGTTTCCCCGGGCCCATGGTGTTTCCCCGGGCCCACGGTGTTTCCCCGGGCCCACGGTGTTATACGACATCGGTACACAATGTACTCTCTACTACATCTGTATCATAAAACCATGCACTAAAGTACAATAAATATTGGTCTCTGTTTAGATGAACATCCTGTCAAAAATCTATGAAAATCGGTCACTCGATGTTCATTTACCTACACAACATCATCAACAGAGTTGCACTTTTAACACAGGCAATTTTTTTAAATTTCTATAATGTCAATAAAATGTTTTGTCAAGTTTTTAAGAGACTTAGAATTGCATTCGATAAATTTCCTTTCGTAAATACATCGACGAAATTGGGAATTTTCATTTAAATACATTTCCGACAAAAAATCAAATGGACTAAAATTAATTGAGAATGGTTTTACTTTTTAGTTGGAAAGTCTATAACTGAACACAAGAAGCGAGTATTGCTGGAATCGAATGAGAGAAGAATTTTATTACCTTTCAAGTTTTTGTATAATGGCCTCTAACATTTACTTTATGCTACAAACGTTTGATGTAACCATATTTCGTATTGACTTTGCATGCTCTTTTCTTCCTCTGTATCATTCATCAGAGGTGAACGTGGGGAGGGGGCATTGATTGCGATTGAATAATCTCGAGATTTCTACTCGGCTAAGATCCAACAACTTAAAGAAAATAACGTCATGTTCACCTCCATGTGCTTTCGAGGTGAATATAACATTTTATTTTCAAACATCGAATCTGAAATCAATGGTGAATTTTCAAATCCATGCGATGAAAATTCCCTTCTCTAATCGATTTCCGCAATGTCTTCCACTTTATCTGTAAACAAAAATGGCCCATCAGATAATGTTTGATACTAGGCTCTATTAGCCGGTTTCGATGTTTGAATTCATTCGATGATATAATAAACAGAACAAGCGCCTCTAATCACTTTCTGCTAGGTGTTGCACTTTAGCTGTAAACAAAGATGACCTACCAGGTATCGTTTTATAAACTCTAGTAGCCAGATTCAATGTTTTGAATCATTCAATCATATGATGGAACAGTTATTGACATTTTTGTCGTTAATACAATGCTTTAACTACCCTCGAAATACAAGAGTCACCACGCTTCCTAGGACTTATAGAAATACAAGAGTCACCACGCTGTCTGGGCCTTATAGAAATACAAGAGTCACTACGCTGTCTGGGCCTTATAGAAATACAAGAGTCACTACGCTGTCTGGGCCTTATAGAAATACAAGAGTCACCACGCTGTCTGGGCCTTATAGAAATACAAAAGTCACGACGCTGTCTGGGTCTTATAGAAATACAAGAGTCACCACGCTCCCGAGGACTTATAGAAATACAAGAGTCACCACGCTGTCTGGGCCTTATAGAAATACACGAGTCACCACGCTTTCTGGGCCTTATAGAAATACACGAGTCACCACGCTTTCTGGGTCTTATAGAAATACAAGAGTCACCACGCTCTATGTGCCTTATAGAAATACACGAGTCACCACGCTGTCTGGGCCTTATAGAAATACAAGAGTCACCACGCTGTCTTGGCCTTATAGAAATACAAGAGTCACCACGCTGTCTGGACCTTATAGAAATACAAGAGTCATCACGCTGTCTGGGCCTTATAGAAATACAAGAGTCACCACGCTGTCTGGGCCTTATAGAAATACACGAGTCACCACGCTGTCTGGGCCTTATAGAAATACAAGAGTCACCACGCTGTCTTGGCCTTATAGAAATACAAGAGTCACCACGCTGTCTGGACCTTATAGAAATACAAGAGTCATCACGCTGTCTGGGCCTTATAGAAATACAAGAGTCACCACGCTGTCTGGGCCTTATAGAAATACACGAGTCACCACGCTGTCTGTGCCTTATAGAAATACACGAGTCACCACGCTGTCTGTGCCTTATAGAAATACACGAGTCACCACGCTGTCTGGGCCTTATAGAAATACAAGAGTCACCACGCTGTCTGGACCTTATAGAAATACAAGAGTCACCACGCTGTCTGGGCCTTATAGAAATACAAGAGTCACCACGCTCTATGTGCCTTATAGAAATACACGAGTCACCACGCTGTCTGTGCCTTATAGAAATACAAGAGTCACCACGCTGTCTGGGCCTTATAGAAATACAAGAGTCACCACGCTGTCTGGACCTTATAGAAATACAAGAGTCACCACGCTGTCTGGGCCTTATAGAAATACAAGAGTCACCACGCTGTCTGGGCCTTATAGAAATACAAGAGTCACCACGCTCTCTGTGCCTTATAGAAATACAAGAGTCACCACGCTGTCTGGGCCTTATAGAAATACAAGAGTCACCACGCTCTCTGTGCCTTATAGAAATACAAGAGTCACCACGCTGTCTGGGCCTTATAGAAATACAAGAGTCACCACGCTCCTTGGGCTTTATGGATACTGTACTTCTTATGTACATGTAGCTGAAGCGTCGCATTATCCTAGAAAATATCAGTAATTGTATAACGTTTCTTGGTGCTCCAAGATTCCTGCAGAAATCTCATCGTACATAGTAACAGAATACGTTTATATTGCCAATGTTTTAGCATTGTTTTTATGACATTTGATATAATTATCTAAAGTTATAATAAATTCAATGATAAACAAAAGACAGAAACTCTGTCATAAATACTTTTAGACATAAAATTTCATTTGATTATTTTCTATTATTGTAGGTCACCTATAGGGGATATTTATCATTCGTTTTTTTAAAGGCTTACAATTTTTATTCTCGTTAAATCTGCTTCTCGTCTATATCTTTTTCAAATAACGCTTACGGTGAACGTTTCAATGTCAAATGTTCAATTTGACGAGTAAAATATTTCCCCTTAGTGACATGAAAAAGAAATACGGTTTCAGTGTTTTTAAGCTTTGTCGATAGCTCAGTAACCTTTTGAATTACAATGACCTTAATTAATATTTTTCAACTAAAAGAGAGTTGTTGTTTTTTTTTTTAATTCATGCATTCAAAATTTCAAACAGATATTTTACTTTGAGCACACAAAACCAATCACGGGTATACACATAGGTATATGATGGGCTATAATAGTTTGGTTTGAACAAATTTTGTCAAGATAGGACAGAAATCATCAAACTCGAAATTGTCGTTCTTTCTACATATAATAACACAGAAAAGATTCATTTCTGAAATTCTCTCTCTCTCTCTCTCTCTCTCTCTCTCTCACACACACACACACACACACACACACACACACACACACACACACTCTCTCTCTCTCTCTCTCTCTCTCTCTCTCTCTCTCTCTCTCTCTCTCTCACATAGATTACAAGTATATGGGTACTATGTTTTACACTTTAGCGGCCTTGATATTTTCTGAATGTCATTTCACATATCTGGAGGATATTAGAATTCTCATTTATCACTAAAAACTGAAGGTTAATGGTTTTTTTAAATAAAAACAACCCATAAATTTTAGTTTCTTCTAAAACCTCAAGATAAAATGTTCTTTCTTATTACAACAAAGAACTAACGTCAAAAAGGTGAAGAAATTCAAATATGCAAGTATAGAATTTTCACGGTCATGATGCTTTTATAAAACAAAAAATATCTATGTGAACAGGCACAAAAAGCCATGTATGGTGTGTTTAGAAATAAACAAACAATAGCATTCACCAGCTCACCTTCATCTCGACGTTTTTGTAATGTCTGTGATACCGGAATTGCTTTATGGAGGTATGGGGTGGCTGGGAATAGTAAAATACTAGAATGTATAGCGTACCTTTAATTTTCAAAAAAATAAATTTCATAATTTAAAAAAGTTGTACACTCTCAAATTAATATATGGTTAAACAGAACTTTTTCATCTGTATGTCAATGTGTACATTAGAATTATCTCCCAGTGGGCCAAACTACTTTCATGTCCACAAAATAAAATTTTGAGTGTTCTATTCAAATATTCATGTACACAAACTGTCAAAATATTTGTTTGGGCAAGGTTTTACAAGTGTGGAATGGGTTACAGCTACCGTCAAATAGAAGTTAAAGAACCGCTTGATACAGACCTACTAGTGACGTTAACAATTATACAGACCTACTAATGATCTTAGCAATCATACAGACATATTAATAATAAAATGAATAAAATACAATTTCTTATAAAAAGGAAAACAACATTTCTAGACCATGTATCATCATGTACTGTATATATATCCACTGTTTTTATGTATCATCATACTGTATATATATATTCACTGTTTTTATGTATCATCATACTGTATATATATATCCACTGTTTTTATGTATCATCATAATGTATATATATGCACTGTTTTTATGTATCATCATACTGTATATATATATTCACTGTTTTTATGTATTATCATACTGTATATATATATCCACTGTTTTTATGTATTATCATACTGTATATATATATATATATATATATATATATATATATATATATATATATATATATATATTCACTGTTTTTATGTATTATCATACTGTATATATATATATATATTCACTGTTTTTATGTATTATCATACTGTATATATATATATATATATATATATATATATATATATATATATATATTCACTTTTTATGTATTATCATACTGTATATATATATTCACTGTTTTTATGTATTATCATACTGTATATATATATTCACTGTTTTTATGTATTATCATACTGTATATATATATCCACTGTTTTTATGTATTATCATACTTATATATATTCACTGTTTTATGTATTATCATACTGTATATATATATTCACTGTTTTTATGTATTATCATACTGTATATATATATCCACTGTTTTTATGTATCATCATACTGTATATATATATCCACTGTTTTTATATATCATCATACTGTATATATATATCCACTGTTTTTATGTATCATCATACTGTATATATATATCCACTGTTTTTATGTATCATCATACTGTATATATATATTCACTGTTTTTATGTATTATCATACTGTATATATATATATATATATATATATATATATATATTCACTGTTTTTATGTATTATCATACTGTATATATATATATATATATATATATATATATATATATATTCACTGTTTTTATGTATTATCATACTGTATATATATATATATATATATATATATATATATATATATATATTCACTGTTTCTTTGTTTCGCCGATGTACCATTATATCTTTGGTCAGCGAGAAAACTGAACTTGAATTAGTCGTATTCGTCAACTCGGCATTTCTTCGTTTTTAGTTCGATCGTTAAGCTAAGTATATAGTGTGAGCGGTTCGGTTCGGTTCGATTTCCTTTTACTTCTCTTTCACAAATTAAAGTATATCTAACTCAAAATATCTCGCACACGCTGATCCTTTTATGTAAATACTTACAGCGTTTAAAACAACAAAACTAACTATTCTTGGCGTCCTCTGTATTTCTTCTTACACGTGTTCTAACTGTCACGTGTTTATTCTTAATCCATTGAGAGTTGTTTAATCGACGTATGACAATTTACGATGGTAAGTATTTTCCTGGTGTAAATGTATTTCACGTACACACCCCTATATAGGAGATTCAATTTCAATAACAATCAAAATTTCAACACAAAAACCTATCTTCACACCCTCACCCTTTTCAATAACATAAAAACAATTATCAATTTCAGTTCAACCCTTCAAACCAAATTAACAAACCTCTCCCTGTGTATACATGAATTCGATGAGTATAGCGAAACTCCCATTTAATAAAATTTCATGGCAATCCACATGAACTCACAATTTCTACGGACATTGATATTTAAAACTCATTCTATGTTTAATCTTTCATTTACTAAGAGAGAGAGAGAGAGAGAGAGAGAGAGAGAGAGAGAGAGAGAGTTCAGTCTGTACTATCAAACTTACAAATGTTGATAGTTTATTATTTCATCAAAATTCGCCCATGAAATTAAACGACTTCAAATGATATACAAATCATACTATAAACTATGGGGAGGATCGATTCGACTTCACAATTTTCAATCTTTATTCTTGAATGATTGTTAACATAAAACTATTTATCTATATAGTAAAGGAGTTATTGAACTTACAATGTACATTGGTGATTATTGGCACTTGTAAGATTTGAAAATTCGCTCACCAGTTTGCGAATTTTTCAAACCCAACTTGGCTAATATTATCACCAGTATATGTTTAATAACCCTATATTATCGGGTGGCCAAATCACCACGTTACGATCCTTTCAGGTGGGAGACAATAATCAACTGATAATACATCCAAGACTAATTCAACACACTTCGTGATAATCATGTGAGAGAGAGAGAGAGAGAGAGAGAGAGAGAGAGAGAGAGAGAGAATCTGAGAGAAAGAAGATCTGAGAGAGATTTCAGTCTGTACTATCAAACTTAGATAGTTGTGTGTGTACTGTGTAAAATGGTCTAATGCCAGAAAATTAGATCTTATGGTATTATGGTACATGTAGGAGTGCATGGCGTTATATGATTGATCACTATATGGGGTCTATGTATATGTGCCAGGACTTTAATTAGTTTGGAGTTGTCTGCAATCTTTGACACATTACTTCACAATAAACGTTTGACAACCTTCACGTACCTTAACCTATAAGTTAATAACGATATTATTGCCTCTGGTAAAACTGGAGGGGTTTGCATGTCATAAAGGGGAACGTATTTTAACGTTATATATGATAACATTGTAAATATATTGGCTTATCAATGTCAATGTTTACAATTGAGGCATGCTCTAAATCTCGACTTCGATATATCTTGAGTTGGATTTCTTGGTAGTAGAAAAAAATACATCCATATTTCAAACATATCCATATTACGAGTGGGACATTAAATGATATACAATCAATAGAATAGGTCTTCAGCACTCCCTGCTCATCGTAAGAGACGACTAAATGGGGTGGTCCTTCGGATGAGACTGCAAACACCGAGGCCCCGTGTCCCAGTAGATGTGGCACGTTAAAGATCCCTCCCTTCTCAAAGGCCGTAAGCATAGGCTTAGATTTTACAGCCTTTCATCGGAAATGGTGACGTATCCATATGACTGAAAATTTCTCGAGTGGGACGTTAAACAATATACAATCAATCATATCAATCTTTACTCAAAGCAACTTCATCGTAGAATAAACTTTATCAAAACTAAAAACTCCTTCCTGTTCCTGGTTTCAACTTTGTAAATACTACGCTGTTCACTGGTGTGACAGAGATATGTCGGTAAAATAGGTAGTGAATGGAACTCCAAATGACCCGTGACGTTCACTTCTCTGTTGGGAGCTCGCGTAATTCGGATAAGACCTTAAAGTTCAGAAGTGAGGACATAATTCGTGTAGGTCTAAATCCAATAGTTCCTGACGACTCCATATGAGTGAGATATTCGTGATGGAACAATGAATTAGACCGTCTTATTCATAAAATCATCTATCAAGTAAAATAAGCAGTTTTTTCGCCATACCAAACCATACATTACCATACGCAGGGTTGTGTTTTATTCTGAATGATTATCGTCTTAGAAAGTACTTTTATATACTGTGTATGGATGTGATTACGAGGTGTCACGTGATTTATCGACGAGAAACAACTCCAAATGCTTTTGATCATTAGGACGTCACCTGTATGATAATGTAAATTAGATAAAGGCACCATGCATCATGATTGACAACAATGTTAGATTTACAGAATTTATGTGATGCGCTGCATATGGCTTTCGAAATTGCTTTCAATTTTCTCTCTTAAATTGTTCTTACAAAGAAAAGCTAGTATTTCAAATATATATATATATATAAAAGGAATACTTTCTATTTTGTAAGAGGATTATCACTTCCATCCCCCCCCCCCCAGAATCTCTGTTTGTATCTCTAAGCATTCCCAGTTTCAGCAAATTTATCAACATAATCAGGCATTTTCAGCACACTTAAATGTATATAGAGACGTCACCAGCTGTAGGTGAAGTGCCACAAATTTCCTATGTATGGCGCTGAAGGCCGTAACAAAGAGGGTTCCGTCTACTGCGAGAATGGGCCTCCGTTTTTAATTACGTATCCGAAACACCCGTCATTCTCACTTATAATGCTGGGTGCTTGGTGAAGGAATAGCTATGGGGAGGGACTAGGCTACCACGACCAGTTGAATACATGAACAGGATAACAGATTCTCCTTTACTTTAATACAGTAATTATTTCAATATTTTACGTAAATAATCATTTAATCTGTGATGAAAATATGAATATTTTTTTAGTTATCAGTCTAATCTTTGATACGTACAACTAAAGTGTTGTGTGTGTTACCCTGAAAAACCGTAGCTCATATTTTCACAATATGTTACCATCCATTGCCATTTATAACATTTGTAATAATAAAAACCATTCAATGGGCCATTTATTTCTGCTCCTCTGAAAATGTACACACCAGGTTTTGTTTTATACAGTGCCCCTACTTTAGATCCGCCCTTATCAAATCTTTGCGGGAGACCAATCTGGCAGGAAATCCTTTTTTGTGGATCAATTGCCAATAAAGGATTTAGGTGTTGGCCTACCTGAACGTGCATTTAATGAAGGATAATCGATACGAGTCAATCCTGATACCTTTTGATCATATATGTATGACAGAAAAAAGAAAGACGATAGAAATTATCAAATTAGATATTAGAATATCTGATTAGGGTACTCCGACCCGTTTACCAGGTTACGTCACGTTGTCAGAATGATGTGTATATGTCTCTTCCTATTCATTGTTTTCACATTTTGCGCACATTTTATCCGACGAATGACATCTTTAGAGAGAGAGAGAGAGAGAGAGAGAGAGAGAGAGAGAGAGAGAGAGATCAAACATTTAAATCGTGACAGCCCTCATAAACGATTCTTTAATTTTTACTAACAACACCCCGGAGACTTCGGTTTTTCCATAACCCACTTATACTTGACATACTTAACAGAGATATATTGCATCATGTAATTTAAATACTTTCGCGTACAGAAACTGAAAATAGGGCATTAGATGCTTGTAATTGTGAAATATACAGGGTATCGCCAAACATTCATTTTCCAATCTCCAAAACAAAAGCGGATTATGGCCTTGTTTACTTAGTCAATGTTTTGTCAATATTTTGTCCTGTGTTTTCTTCACGTGGGTATCTATTTCAAATGAATATCATATTTATCAAACAATATTTAGATTGGTAATGGATGGACAGTACAAATAGGGAAATTGCTACCTACTTTTTGGACAGAAGACGGGGTTAACTTTTAATATTTACACACACACACACACACACACACACACACACACACACACACACACAGATATATATATATATATATATATATACATATATATTTTGGAACTGTATATTTTCCTGCTTTTTTATTGAATTATTTTGACTGTGTGATATCAACGCTCTCTATTTGGATTATATATATATATATATATATATATATATATATATATATATATATATATATATATATATCGAAAATTTGTTACTATTTGAATACTAATATATATATCGAAAATTTGTTACTATTTGAATACTAATACAATGTACACCCAAAAAAAGACAACACGTAAGAATTTAAAATAAAACCTTAAGTAACTTAAACTTTGTAAAGCAAACATTAAAAGTCTGAATAAATCATTAAATTTGATATTGATCATGTCGATTTCAAAGTAAACACGATGACGATTTTAAATTCAATTGATAAAAGAAATATTTAAACCCCTCTCTCTCTCTCTCTCTCTCTCTCTCTCTCTCTCTCTCTCGTTTTAGTTTAACAGGTTTAATAACTACATGTAATACAAGTGAATTTTATCGTTCTGAAATTCTTTATTTGGTTTTTTCTCATTTCCTTTCTTCTGTTTTTGGTTGAAAGACTGCGAAATAAAGACAATTTGGACACGTTTTACATCGATATACTAGGTCTTTAAATCATCTCGTGTTTAGTTTTTGCCTCGTCAGGAGGATTGCTTTGAGATATACTAACATGCCCGTATCTAGACATGACCCCTTAAAATCCACTGCTTTTTCAACCCAGTTAGGAAAATAATACTGTATTATATAAAGATCTTGGTCCTCAGCCAACATAATCTGCCTAAGTAGCCGTCCATTGAAAATTTCGGAGTGAATGGGAGTCTTTGACGACGTCATCACGGCAGGGGACTATTCCTTTGTTGTGTAGTCGTACACCTAACAAAGGATTTCTTTTCTTATCTGGGGGTACAAATCTTCCACGCTAAATATTATGTTTCCCTTTTGGATATGGTCCAAAAAACCCTAGGAGAACCTCTTTACAGTGTAGGTAAAGTTTATTTTTACGTAGGTAGTTCTTATTTCCAAAAGGATTGGGGAGTTATACGAATGAAATTATGGCCATACATATCGTGTACCAATCTATCAATACGGACGAATCGCATTAAATTAAAATCGCCTTTGTCTTGTACAGTACTTTTGTGATCTTGAATAATATACTGTACATGTATCATTGATTTGCTACCCCCACAATCCTCTAAAATCGACCTGAAGATGACACACCTCGACCACAGAGACATGGTCTCATTGTTAAACAATGTATATATGTGTGTTTAATTAATAGAATATAGCTACATGTATATTGGTACCATGGATATGAAACTTTAAGACATCGTACACCTTTTTGAAGACCCTTAATACATTTCTATATCCTAGATAGAAAGGGAACAACTATACCCGGTATATATCTATATATAGTTAATTAAAAGAGGAAAGGGATATAACTGCAGTTCCAAAGTATCTCAAATTGAACACATTCATAAATCACAAGCTCTTTCCGGATGGATGTTTGACATCTATCTTCAGGTGTACATAACGTAGATATATATTACAGATATGTCATTTTCTTCTCTTTTTTCTTTACTTGGTTGTCTATTATCATTATTATTTTATCTCATAAGTTACATAAGCTGACAATTTGGTCCAAATCAACAACATAACTAAGATACTTAACAATAAACAAATATTCTTATTCAGCTTTGAGTAAAATTACTGAGGTTAACGATCTCTTCTTAATTTCTTAGAAATTCTAAAATAGAATAAAAATTTAAAAATTGAAGTATTTATCTAATTAGACAAGATGGAACAGCAAGACATAAGATATCCCATCGCTGTCTCCTCAACTCAACTTCCAAAACACTGGCGGGTCAATGTTCTCTCCGTCTGAATAGCAAGAGGATTACGACAAACGAAAAAGGGGACATCTGTGACGTCAAAGCCCCCATTATGTCTGTAAAGAAGTCCTGCGGGCCAGGCTTTAGTAAAGCAGCTGATGCTTTAAGTTTTATTATAAGGTTTTTGTTTACATACATTAAATACATTTCTAAATTTTCAGTCATTGATAATTGTCCCTGTTTGTGTTGTATTCATTAATTATCATGAACATAGTATCTTCAGACCTGGTGGTCTGGTTTTAGTGAGGCAGATAATTTAAATTATTTTAAGGTGTTTTTTTTCCCAATATTCATAAAATACTTTATTCAAATTATCAGAAACTGTTAATTCCGTTTGACCACGAATTCTAAAATTCGTTAATCCTGGTTATGTTGTATTGATTAGATATTATGAACAGTTACATTGTTTTCAATGAATGTAGTCACCGGCCATGAAATATCAGGTCTTGATTTGCCGCTGACGTTTGTCTATTTTCGACACGACGGATAGAGTAAATATTGAAATATTCATTCGAAGTCTTGAAATATCAATGATGAAACCGTAACACTACACGCTTAATTCTATACTTTCAATACATTCATCTTCATTTCCTCGTTGAAACATAAATATCATACATGTTTGATGATTCTAAAGTTTGAGGCAACGCTCAAATAATTCACATGTGCAGAGTGTACCATATTCAGGGAATGTAAGTAATTCTGGAACCATCCCAGGTTTTTTTTTCCTTGTCACAAGACTCACTTTTTTGTTTCCGTTTTCATCTTTTACATACACTTCCTGTTTAGAACACAATACGACACAATTGCCTGTCGGAACAGCGGTTTAATCTCAACAATCGGTATATTTTACGACGCGTCATAATTGCTCAATAGATTCAATAAGGGACAAACACTTTTTCTTTTCATTAATATAACAACGGACACATTCAGACATTTAAACGATCAATTCCGTCTTCTGTGAATCGAAATGTGTGTACATTGTATATTACAGAAATATTCATGTAATGATACGTCAACAGTCGATTTGGGAAAATATTCACGATTGCCCCCCCCCCCCCCCCATCAATATACTGTATATACATACATACATCTCTATCTCTCTCTCTCTCTCTCTCTCTCTCTCTCTCTCTATATATAGAGAGAGAGAGAGAGAGAGAGAGAGAGAGAGAGAGAGAGAGAGAGAGAGAGAGAGAGAGAGAGAGAGGGTGGGATTAAAACACATATATAGTTGTAATACAGTATAATGTTAACATGAATCAGCACAAAAAATAATAACAATACTTCCCTCCCACCTTTGTCAATTTTAGAAAATACAAATAGTCCCCGCCTATATATTATACAAGTATGTGCCAACAGATTGTGAACTAATAAAACTAATAGAATTGATGAGCACGAAGGATACTGTGATCATCAATGTCCAAAAATAGTTTTATTTTTTGTCACCGAGGAACAGAATGAACGACTATAAAAGCGAATGTACAATGTAGATAGCTATCAATTAATGCTCCACGTGCACGTCAGGATGTAAATTTTTAATGAAGAGTATAAAATGAAATGTACAGAACTAACAGTCGATATATATCCTTATTTAAATTTTTATTATGAATTTGAAATTTTATGGTTTAATGAAAACACACAAATTTAAATTGTCACGTTATAGATTTTGTTTTCAGAACCTTCAATCAATTCAAAATCCGTCTACTTGTAATTGTGTTAAACTGTAAAATCAAACCAGAGTTCTTAGGAACTGCACATAGCGCGTTCCTGACAAGATCGCCAAACTATCATCAATGTCGTGTAAGAGGGAAAATAGTTGGAAGTCATTTTAAAAATTGTATGAATATCTATGTTATTATCAACTATTTTGCCCCTAAAAGACCACCCTCTATATATATGTTCTATAGATCTAATCTGTTGGAGTCCTCTTTATTACAGCACTCGTATAAAGTAATGTGATAGAAGATCCTGGTGTAATAATGTCAGTCAACACTTCATTTTTCACATTTAAAATTTATCAATTCATCTTGAGTAGCTGTATAATGCATACTAACATCTTTCAAAATTTTACCCCACCCCCCTCCTTGATCATATATTTGTGTTTGTCTTTAAATCCAGTTTGTTATTGTAATTTATCCCCTATTTCAGTGTCCTTGTAGATCTAGACAAACTTTGATTTTTAATTCACAGAAGCTTTTATCATCTTTAGCTCACAAACTTGTATAGATACATGTATATTGATTTTGATACTTCGTGTGTTATTGAAATTATAGTAACGTGTATAATTAAGTATCTACTACATGCTAATATTTCACTACAAAAAGACAATGGTATTCAGGTTAGACTTGGGCACAACAGTCAGAAAAGCTTTGAGAACAATTAGCATACATCTTAGGTTTTGTTACGAAATATACAGGCACAAATCAACCAGTTGGAAATGCATCATCTGTTCATTGCAATGGTTGGAAATGAAACTCTGTCTACAAGGACTGGCCTGGATTTCTCGAAATAAACTTGAGTCGAAACGTGGACTTAAATCTGAGATTTTACTCAAATTTTGACTGCTCTAATAAAAGAAAACTCAAACTTAAGTTTGAATTGTTTTCGAAAAATCCAAACCTGGTATCATGAAACATGACATATTTATCAGTCATCACTGAATTCACAACAAACAACGTGTTCGGTATTCAATGAAGAAAGGGGGAGGGGGGAGGGATACAAATCAAAGTCCAGAATGTTCTCAAGAGAGTTGAACTTTTTAAACATTCAAAGAAAAAAATCTTTTACCGTATATATCAAAGTATTTCCGCTGGTTTTTCCTTTTTAATTTGATATTGATGTATTTTCACTAAATGTGCGCATTTAATATTGGTTCAATGAATATTTACTATATGCAGAGACTCTGGTTTAATGACTGTATTTCAATTTCTTGACTACAATTTGTATGTGCAGAGAATAAGGCGTGTTACCGAGTATAACTTTTCCATTAGCGCCTTGCGTGCGATGCTCGATTTACTAAAACATATTTAAAAAAAAAAAAAAAAAAAAAACTCAAGTGAATATATCTTTTCCAAATTATTTTGTAATACGAACAAATCTGATTATACAGCGCTCTTGATTTGAAATAATTTTTTTTTTTTTTTTGGTTTCAATTCTATCTTTTGAACATAGGATTATATTGGTTGGTTTCAAACAAAATGAGGATGTAAAGAGGCCTACAGCAAATTCATATGCAATATATTCATGCGCGCAGTGTATGATGGCCTAGGGAAATCTCCCCCAAACCCAGAAAACGTTTTCGAAATCTTTTTTTAACATGAGAAATGTTGTGTTATGACACCATCTTTGTCTCCTTTCAAAATCAGCTTGATATTCATGTAAAACAAAATATTGTGCTCTGATCACGGATTGTTATATGCCGTTACAATAATTTAAGCTGGAAACAGTAGAAAATTGCGTTATCATTTTTAGATTATGAAATCCTCTGGGAATGACTAACCTAACAGTAGAATTATGTAATTATGATCAATACAAAGCCGTGCGCTAAAGTACAGCTGACTATATGTAACACACGTACACCAGACTGCGCGGTGGGATGGGTTTTTTATGTTCGTCCCAGTAACATTTCGCGACTGAAGTCCGTCTCCTGATCTGGTGAATATTACCATTATTGCTTCCTTCCCTGAAATAAAGGCTCAACACACTAATGGTTTATGGGTTTCGTTGTATAATGCGTGAACTCATTGACATTTCGTAACAGACTATTTGCAATTTCATGCAGTGTGACTTTGATACGAAATGTGCCTGATCAAAGTAACAGAATTAATCAATTTCCATCTGTGCATAGCTGTATATAGATTGACACATATATTCATGAAGTAGCTTATTGTATATATATTCATGACTGCTGTGTACTACTAAAGAGATTTATTTTAAAATCTTATTTTACGGTCTTAGTTTTTATAATTTTTTTTTTTTTTTTTTTTTTTTTTAGAAATAATCTTGTGAAATTGAACTCAACAGTTTGTAACTGCTTGTCGAAATGAAAAAAATGGATGTTTCTCTTAGTATTTTTATGAAATGTTAACGACACAAAAATGGGCCGAATGCACTATTTTGAGTTCGGTTAGGTATTGTCTCTGAAGCGATTATGATGCTGGAAATATTACACAGCGAGAGCCCTATTCACAAAGTCCATTACGTTTTTGTGGTACAAATCTGATGTAAAGTTTTTAAAGATATCGATCATTATTTATAAATTTCTTCTTGATTTAGATATACATATAATTGGGGCCTAATAAATATGGTTCTGTGAAATCATTGTGAAATACATTTTTTTTTTTTTCGAATCTCGATGCTAGGATGACAAAACCATGAAAGATGCATTTATTTAAGCCAAGTTTAGCGCCATTACTTGCCATTTGACGTCACTGATGAAGCAATTTGCCGTCGAGTCCCCTCCCCCTGCAATTGTCACTTTTAGTGCTTATTTCTGATTTCAAAACCATCAAGCGCATTAGGTAAGCTGCCGTTGATCTATAATGATATTCTTAGTAAAATCAAAATTCACGTGTTTCATTGTGTTCTATGATTGCAGGAAGGGGGGGGGGGGGCTGCAAAAATTAGCACTTCTTCAGTTTAAAAATCCGAAAAACTCGTAGCAATTATAGATTGCATAGATCTTCATGCAACATTATGTTAGAAAGCACTTGTCTGGTGAGGTTCATTAGTGCACACACATTGAACTAAATGTTCATTATCCGAATACATATTTTCCTCATTTTTGTTTCCTTTTTTGTAACTAACATTAATTTTAGCAATTCATGGGAAATATATTGCCTTAGATTATAAATATTAATTAAAGCAACCAATTACTCAATAGGTCAGGAGGTACATAAAAAGAGAAGTTAGCGGAGGTATACGATCGATGTAGTCATTCAATGGATGATAAAAATGTATTCTGTGTTTTGGTCCAAAATCGATGGCCTGTGAAGAATGTGCTCACCAAGACGAGCCACAGAATAGTAAAAGTGTGTGTGTGTGTGTGTGGGTGTGTGTGTGTGTGTGTGTGTGTGCGTGCGTGCGTGCGTGCGTGCGTGTGTGTTACCTGCCTCTTCTATTTTTCACGTGATATTTCTTTTTAAAAGCCCTTCCACCCAGCCGCATACCATTTTATTATTACAACTTATGCCTTTGATGGTACTGTTCTTGTATATAGCGCAATTACTTTTCCAGCCCATTTTATTCATATAAAATAGTCATTATACCTCTTGTACATTCAGAGAGTATGTTTTCGTTCTTTGGTTTCTTTGGACATTACATAAGCTGGGTCATCTTTACGGCTGACTATTTTATGTAAGAAGTATTCACTACATTTTCTAGTGACTGTAGCTGAAGTGTGAACTCCTAGCACATCACATTGGTTTTCCTCATCTACACGTACAGAAAGGTCATCAAGTTCAGGGGTGTGGACGTCAGAATCGCGGAAACTTGTTTCTTTTTCTGTGTTTTATGAACATCTTTTATTGATGACTGGTAATTCAGAGTAACTACTTCTCTCACGTACCAGCTTCAAAATACCCCTCTATATATAGACTTAATTTCATATCAACTTCATTTTCACAAGAATTCCAACGCTCATGCTAGTCAATTAAAGCGCCTATTTCGCCAAAAATGTCTTTTCCCCTACAATTCTGTCGACTTATTGACGTTTTCTACCACCAAAACCTTTACAAGTGTATTCCCTAGTCTGTTCTTGGTTTCTGATCAATACCTGCTTTCCATCAAGCAGTAAAATATAAGTTTGTTTCTGTTCGGTCGGATCCGGAAGTTTATGGTTAGTTTTATGTTCATCTGTTGTCTGATTTATCACATTTTCTTTAGAGGAATTAAGCGAATCACGCGACTCTCGTTCCAACTTAAACATTAATCTCAATTTGCAAGTCCAAGTATTAAGTTTCCAATTTTTAATAGAAAATTTGCTCGTAAAGTTGGAGTGAATGAACTGGTTGTCAGCGATAATTTATTATAGGTTGTGGTCCTCTGTACAAACTATTTCCATACACAGTATAGTAAAATACTTTGCATCTATACATGATCGGAATAAATTACGCTGGAGGTACATTTATAGAATCGGCAATGTGGACATACAACTCCATTTCATCAATTTCGTTTGCACGAGTATCAAATGAAACTGAGTATTGAGTGTTGTTTGTAAGTTTCACGACATTACCATTCATCAACAAAGGCCCAATTTGATTGTATTAGTCAGTACAACAGGACGGAAAATATATTCTAAAAACTTATCAGAGGGGAAGTTTACACCTCTATCAACATTTGCAGATATAAACACTTTAAATTTAGTGAAAACATTTCATAATTTTTTTTGTATTTATTTCCTTCTGAAATATATTGCACACGATGTGTTGCACGGAATAGAGAAAAGTCATGAAAATCACGTGCTTTGACACAGAGGACAACAACCATGATGGCACTGTTAACAAATGACAACAAAGTCGCTGTTAATTTAGTTGTTGTTGACTATCAGTTCAAAGTACACCGAGTGCCCGCCTTTTCATCCGCATACACCATTTTGATCAGAATTTTCATAAGTTTTTGATTAACAGATACACAAACCGACTCCATTTAGATCAACAAACAGCTTTTGAGGGTGACTGTGCGGTTCCCTGTAAATGATAGCCTTCTTTCCTCTACGATGTATTATTTTGAAACGGCATGCTTCAGCATTTTAAGTATTATATTTCACTAATTAAGCAAACTTATCTGATTTCGTCACAATAATTGGTCGTTTCAGGCAATCATGAAAATATCACGTGGCTGCATTTTCTTATTTCTTATATTTTTACGCGTTGGAAGGTAAAGGCATTTGGTGTTGACGGGTTTAATGATCTGTGTATAATCGATATACAATCTGTACCCTTTTAAAGATTTGGAGAGATCGTTCTAGTTTGACAGGGCAGACAATGAAATACGGGTAGGAATTGTTATGACTTCCCGATCCAAGATACGTCAGTGTCATGTACAAACGGATATTTCGAGGGAGTGTCTTTAAAATCTTGTTTACTATTTTATCATCTCTATATGTATGTGCGAAAATGGAGAGAGATTTGGCGCTTTGTCTTGACTTATTTCTATCTCTCCCTGTGGAGAATAGGGTCGTGAACAACCCCTCGCCATTCTGTCCTTCATGCTGCTACGCTGCTTGCCACTGTCCGGGCTAGAGTCCAATTTCATTTCTTTCTCTCTCTACTGTTCTTCTCAATGTCTCTTTGGGGTGAGTTTTTTTGTTTTTTTTGACGTTTTGTAAAGACTATAAATCGGGAAGGTCTCTGAAGAAGAATAGTTGGTTTATCAATCTCATGTCTCTTTTGTGTAAAGAATCCACAAAGAAGAAAAAACTGCTGTGAATGATACCACAGCTCTAAGGAAAGCTATTCGATCTCTCTGATGGAATCGACTCGCACCCACTTCTAACTTCCTTATTGCATATCCTAGCACATTCATATTAACGTGGATAGACTAATACAAGAAAACGCGCTCAGAAGGTTTGCGCGGATCTCAAGTAAACTTCAAACGAGAACATGGTGAGATTCAATTTTTGAGTGTGTTCGATTATCGATGTTAATATCCGGTCGGATCAGACTGACGTCACATAACTACTAATTGGTATAATTGATGTCGACGGTTAGTGAATGTCCCAAGTTAGATGATTGATCATAGGTTTGGTTCCACAACTTGTAGGTATGCCATTACAAAATAGATAGACCATACCGGTAGGCTAGTTTGATTTAAGTAAGAGAGCATGGGTGGAATCTTTTACTCACCTCGGTAGTTAACTTCTCATTTCTTCGCATTGGTCAGAAGTTAGACTGTAACACGTAGTCGAAATGATTAGAGAGCGAGTTATTGTATAATACGTTACTAAATAATCTAAAACATCCAAACCAGGTACTAAAACAGGTAGAACTTATAAAACGACACCGGAGCGGTCATCTTTAGATGCACTCCGTGATGGTTACTCCAGTTTGTGATAGAAGTCACCCCTTTTTACACATTATACAAGATAGTCGAAAGGGACACGAGTTTGGATTGGGTGACCAAAACAAATCAAGCGTCTCAATTTCGAACAACTTTTTAGCCCGTTTTTAATTTTGTAGGTTTTGTGACATCAGATGGTAACATGTATACGTTGAATGACTGATACTTTGTGTTAAATAAAATGTGACAACACATGCATACAGTCGATTGCTACATGAAAATGTCCGCCATCTTTCGATGAAATTCTAGATATATACGTAAATAATTTCTCTGATAACTTGCTTTCGATACGTGTTAATTTTTATACCTTGTAATATCCATTATTGATTTTTTTTTTTTAAAGTTTCTTTATGTGCATACATAACATATTTCTTCCGTATAAACTTTTACATCAAAAAATGCCATTGCATCATAAATTTAAAAGAAAAAAGCACAAAAGCTGGGACAATATGTTGAACATGCCTCGTGAAGCATAATGTTATATACAGACATAAAATAATAAACCCGAGCGACATTTATCTAGAGTCTGAGATATACATCTTTTTACTGTCGCCGTGATATCATATAAATTTTTAAGCAAGTTTATAATCATTCTGTACATCCCGGTTTATTGATTATGAAAGGAGTCTAAAAATTTGACGCATTCTCTTGTGATTTGTAAACACGGCGTTCTTCGTATTCACAGTACTGCATGAAAACCCTAACACAATCAACTTTAAATGTATACGCATTAAATGATATCTTTTCTCCTAGCATTTTCATTCTTAGTTATAGCAAGACGGATAAGGAAGTTTGTAGAGTGTCGCACTAGTCGGCAGGTCGACAGATTTGTATTGTCGGCAGGTCGACAGGTTTGTATTGTCGACTGATGGGTGAGTGGGGAGCCCATCCAAACGAGTATCATCACCCGCCGATGAACCTTCTATATCATTTTAAAACCTAATGTTCTTTTTAAGTACAACTCTATGAAAAAATCGGACAGAGCTCCTCTTGACAGTGAGGCACCGAATAAAAAATTCTGAACTTTGCTAAATAGTGACATCTAATGAAGAATAAAATTACATCATGGTTTAATTTAAACAATATTGTTTCACAAAATGAATGGGATTGGGCAGCAGGCATCGTCTGTTTTAGCCCTCTCCCTACATCAAGGTCACATAATGCCCCCTGCAATAGTTAGGAACTATATTAGTCAGAAATGCAGTGTAGATTTTGAAAATTGTGATCATTTTATTCATTTTCTATAACAAATAAATACAAATTGGCATCATCATCCGTGTTAGGTAGACAGTGAGTGTGTTTTCCCGGTTTACAACTTCCTCCTCGATTCTTATAAGGAACTGTACTTTAATGATAGCAATCACATATACCATAAAATGTTTATTGATTCTTTCTATTTCTGAGATAATGGACCTACCAACATCATGAACAAGAGAACGTATGATAAAGTTCGATAACTCTTTCACCTAGAAAAAATTAGTGATTTTCACTGCACGATTTCGTCAAGTTTCAGATGCTGTGTTCAGATTAATCATTTTTCCTCTTAATTAATGGATTCTAGTGACTGATGGTGTATATAACCTTCAATTGTTAATATATAAAGTGTTTGTTTTTATGTTCTTTCGGGGTAGAAAAAAAAAAGGAGCGATGAACGAACTCGTGAAAGAAAGCTGTGTACATTGATGTAACATAAACAATGATCTGCTTTTTAGAAAATCGTGCTGCCTGAATAAAAACGTCTTTATTCTGTTAGATATAAATAATAATTTGTGATATGGAACACATACAGTACCGTGCCTGTTTGGTTAGGTTGAAGACTACATGGAACCCAGCAGATAGTTTTGAGGCACGTGTCAAAACGCCACGCAATGAATCGGTGATAATCGGATAGGATAGGCTTTACATGACAGTAATCTGAAGAAAAAATAAATATTCATATCATTCGAATTCACTATCATACATGTATTATTGCACGTAAGGAACGGTTTGAAGAAAGTAGTCTAGAACATCACGTGACAGAAATCTTCAAATCTTGGCAAACATGGTATTGTGTAATGAACAGTACGATTGGTAATGTTCGGGGGGCGTGGCGACATTGCCTGGTATAGGTACATTCTGTGACTTTGCTGCTCCCTGATCGAATGTTGATGTTTTTGTTCTGGTTATTGTTTTCGGGAAAAGCTTTTAATGTTCAAGTGCCATTAGTATATAATGAATAGTTAATTTGTTTACTTACTTCTTTTGTTTGTACTAACTACCACTTTGGCAATTTTTTAATTGCTAGGTAGAATATCCCACTCAATATACATATATTAACAATTAAAAAACCAACAACTGAATAATAAACAATTTTTTAATTACTAGGTAGAATATCTCACTCAATATACATATATCAACAATTAAAAAACCAACAACTGAATAATAAACAATTTTTTAATTACTAGGTAGAATATCTCACTCAATATACATATATCAACAATTAAAAAACCAACAACTGAATAATAAACAATTTTTTAATTGCTAGGTAGAATATCCCACTCAATATACATATATCAACAATTAAAAAACCAACAACTGAATAATAAACAATTTTTTAATTGCTAGGTAGAATATCCCACTCAATATACATATATCAACAATTAAAAAACCAACAACTGAATAATAAACAATTTTTTAATTGCTAGGTAGAATATCCCACTCAATATACATATATCAACAATCAAAAAACCAACAACTGAATAATAAACAATTGAATTATTAACAATTGAAACTTCTCACAGTTTTATTTTTTCAAATAACTTTAATATTTTCCCTTTCATCCTACAAATTGAAGATATTAGTTTATGCAGAAAAATGTACTTGTAGCTAATCGACTTCTACATATAGTGTAAAAATACTTTCGAGTCATCATTAATGAACGATAGCTAAATGTAATGTGTTCTTGCAGAATTCGACTTCTCTCTCTCTCTCTCTCTCTCTCTCTCTCTCTCTCTCTCTCTCTCTCTCTCTCTCTCTCTCTCTCTCTCTCTCTCTCTCTCTCTCTCTCTCTCTTAAACTGCTTTGAGTGGACTTAAATGAACGACAGGTGCATTACATACATGTACATCCCATCTTAATCCCAAATTAATTATGTCGGTGACCCTATACAATTGCGAAGGGCAAATGTTGGGTATTGTTCTAACCGACTCTATATTGTATAG
This sequence comes from Ostrea edulis, assembly GCF_947568905.1. Classification (NCBI taxonomy): domain Eukaryota; kingdom Metazoa; phylum Mollusca; class Bivalvia; order Ostreida; family Ostreidae; genus Ostrea; species Ostrea edulis. Next base: position 62,426,966 of record NC_079170.1, on the reverse strand, counting down.
CCATATCCTTTAACAATTGCGTCCGGCGGATGAGATAATGCACTTTAAGCAGTATTTACTTTGTCTGGGTGAGTGATGGCGAACTATCGTTATCACAATTATACTCTTGGCACACGTCTGATACATGTAGTATCTATACATAGAAATATATGTATGGTGAAGGATTGGACTTTCATCAACATCAGACCATATACTTAATTCGTCGACGTCATACCATCATGCAAACAAAAAAGTGTCGTCGTCACTGATAAATGATAAGCGCTGTAGATAACCTATGTATGATAAAAGAGTTTACTTATTGGGACACTGTTTACATTTCATATAGAAGCTTACTTAATCTCATTTTCATATCTGTTGTTTTTCAAACGGCACTACTGTAAAATGTGAGATAAGGAAGAACATCACAACGAAGTCCCCCGAGTAGAGAAATAATAACGACTTTAAGTCCCCCGACTAAATAAAGTCCCCCAAGTAGAATGATAATAACGACTTTTAAGTCCCCCGAGTAGAGTAAAAATAACGACTCTAGGTCCCCCGAGTAAAGAAAAAATAACGACTCTAAGTCCCCCGAGTAAAGAAAAAATAACGACTTTTAAGTCCCCCGAGTAAAGAAAAAATAACGACTCTAAGTCCCCCGAGTAAAGAAAAAATAACGACTCCAAGTCCCCCGAGTAAAGAAAAAATAACGACTCTAGGTCCCCCGAGTAAAGAAAAAATAACGACTCCAAGTCCCCCGAGTAGAATAAAAATAACGACTTTTAAGTCCCCCGAGTAGAGTAAAAATAACGACTCTAGGTCCCCCGAGTAGAGAAAATACTGAAGTACATGTGTATAAATAAAAATAACGACTTTAAGTCCCCCGAGTAGAGAAAATACTGAAGTACATGTGTATAAATAGAAATAACGACTTTAAGTCCCCCGATTTGAGAAAATACTGGAGTACAATACAAATAACCACACAACTGTTTTACCTGGTTGGACTTAGCTTTACACGTTCTATAAATTTAAAACAGATCTTTATAGATATCATAGATGTTCTTTCTAATTTTACATTGAAAATGCAAAAATTTGTCCACATTTCCAAGTAACTCTTCTATGGTCATTTTCATGCAGTGTACTTTGACCAAATCGCCTACGTCAATAACACTTCATTCAGTAATTACGTAGGTAATATACCTTTGTTATACTTGTTGCTATCTGTAGCTATTCATTACATGCACCTATATAACAATATGATATACATATACATATATGTTTGATTAGGGGTGCGTCACTTCCGTTTTATGTCGATCTATAGCTCGTTATAGATGTTTGTTGTTTTTGCCATGTTGACGTTTAATAATTCGTCGTACCATTTAACATACACAAAACATAACCCTTCTAGGATCATATTACTATAATTCCGTGTTTTATTTTCAATGTCAGTCTGCACAGAAAGAAAAATGAGGCATGTACATTAGGCGTCACCTCACATACACAACAAACGGATAGGACGAACTTGATTGCTGTTATTCGGTGAACTTTATATCAAACCATCCATTTATCAATCCTTCAATCATAATGTATGATTTTTTTTTACCCTGAGCAGCTGTAGATGTTAGATGGGTTTGTTCCTCCTAGATCTAATGACTGGGGGAAAAAATCCATTAATATCATACCAATCTGCTGCGCAATTTCTGCTCGATTCCTGTTGTGTTTTCATTGTTAGATCTGGTGTCGTCTTCATCCCCTGTTGTCAATTACATCTTTGTGCCAATGTTACACAAAATGCTCGAAATTGTGCTTCTCTCATCAAGCCTTCGATATTAAATCTAAGTGCGGAGAGGTCATACATGGTATATTCTTTTCCCTACATTTTTTCCCTGTCTACTTTCTTCCAATCTAATGAGCTTTTCTACTAATGCTAAAACCTTTAATCTGATACAAATATTATGAAAGACTTGAATCTAAATGATGCATGAAAGACCAGCTGAAAAACTGTTTCATCTCTCTCTCTCTCTCTCTCTCTCTCTCTCTCTCTCTCTCCTCCAATATCTACTTATGATCAGAATGATATACATTATGACGGAATGGATCTAAAAGTGAGTGATCAAGGAAATTCGAACGGCTTATCCTGGTCTGTTCTTTCACAATTTTTATATCCCATTGAAGCCAAATAAAGGACATTTGTTTGCAAATGTAAAGGATTCTAACTAAAGGATGCAACTAAATCACGCACTAAACTCACGATCCAATCGCAATATTTGATGAAAGTACACTAGCAATCTGGCAATAGCATCGCGATTCACTAAGCAAAACAGCCACAAATAATGTTATATCTTTATCTTCAGAGGCAACTACATTTACCAAAGAATTTCATATTAAAGGTGAGATTGACATTATCCCTATAAAGCCCTCCCCTGTTACATGCATTATATCTGGGCGCGCTTGATTTGTCTACACCGACCACAAAGTGTACACCTTTCCATAATCAAGTGCAAAGGTGGACACTTTTTAGTGTAAACCATCTACTCCCGGTACAGGGCATGTGTTTGTAACTACACCGAAAAATTCAACATGGCTGAAAAAAGGTGAGACGTAAAATTTGCTAATTTTTCTGTCCCTATTTTGTTAGGTTAATAATTCCAGTGTACTGTATATACATGTAGTCACTTACAAGCGTTTAAATCATATTTTAAAGAATGAAAGAAAACGATTGATATTTCGTACAATCATCAAAAACAAGTTCAGCGCCCAAAAAAATCAACAAACATTTTATAGCATCACTGGTATGTAAGCATTAAAATACATTTTTCTTTTTAAAAAATCTTTAAATCTTAATAATTATTTATTTTGCACTTTATTTGCATTAAATGAAATTTAAAATCGTTAATTCTCCACTGGGGACCTCCTCAGCTGCTGAATATCTATAATGAATATACTACACCAAAATACACTTGATTATGAGGTGTAAACCGACTACACAACGGGTACACAATGGTGCAAACAAATAAAGCGCGCCCAAACCGACATATGAAATAGATATTGACTGTTCCTTCGCCTGGTGTGTGCCAATAGATGTCAAAACTGGTCTCGGAACCGTGGTCCCATGTCACGGTAGGCGATGGCACCCTGAAGAACCTTCACTTCTATGGCGCTGTAGGTCAAAACCTGTGGTACTTTACCTAAATCTGGTGGTGACCTTATATAAATGAACGATTCTCGTTCCAAATTAGAAAAAAAAATTGGGAGGGTACTTATCACGAAGAAGTTAGAAATGTTCAGTTTTTTATGCCCGACGCCGAACGTAGACTAACAGCAATTCCCGAGTGACTCAGGTGACCCCAAAAAAACTTATAGTTTAAATCCTCTTTCCCCAGTGCCTCCCCAATGTCTTGATACATGTATATGCAAACATTTGTAAGAATGAGTAAACTGCATGTTGCGTGCACATGTCGCTGTAAGTATACTATTGGGCACCAGCACTAAACTAGTACTCAATAAAATACCCTGTGTACGTTTTGGTCTTCCATAAATGAACAGGTTCTCATAAGAATCGCTTTGCCATATGTACAAAAAAGCCATTAAACGAATCAAACCTATCATACTAAATGTTAGATATCACTTAAAGTTTTAGATATCACTAAAAGTTAGTTATCAGTTAGATATCATGACCTCCAGAACCAAACTGCTAAAGGATCACTATTTTTCTTGGTTGTCTATAATGTTCTATAACTTTCTTTAATGTCAATCACATCTAAGTTATATTGCTGTGGCAATCCATGTAACAGTAAGTTAATTAAATACGTAATTAATTAAATACACATTAGAATTCTCGGTCGAATGTACAAAAATGTAAGCATACTGGGACAGGCAGAACTCTGTTCATCTGAATCTTTTTCTTCATACATATACAGAATAAAACAATATCATGGCTTTATAGATATAAGAGTAAAGTTTGGCAAAAAGTATTACATGCCCACATGACTTTATGCATAATTTGACAAAATGTGATGTGTTAAATTAAGCAATGAAATATGTGTGTAAGGCGTTTTGCATATTTCAAGTGGCTGTTGCTTTGTAAGCCTCGAATTTTGAACACCCTTACAGCCGAACATAGATATTAGTATATATATCAAAAGTACCTTTCTTAAACCAATATATTTTAGTATATACTGTTTTAGAATACTACAATACTTAGTACATTTGTACCAAGTGACCCTTTTACAATTCCCACGAAAAAAGGCAATATATATATATATATATATATATATATATATATATATATATATATATATATATGCCAAATTTTGGGAATGTGTCTCTTCCTTTTGTCATCCAATGCACTTCAATACAATATCCTTCCACGAATGAGGAGTGAGATGATGCAACACAATATTCCCGAAATAGCCGCCAATATTTGTACACAGGAATACGATTAAATAGTCGCCTATATTTGTACACAGGAATATTATCAAATAGCCGCCAATATATTTGTACACAGGAATACTATTAAATAGCCGCCAATATTTGTACACAGGAATACTATTAAATAGCCGCCAATATTTGTACACAGGAATACTATCAAATAGCCGCCAATATTTGTACACAGGAATACGATTAAATAGCCGCCAATATTTGTACACAGGAATACGATTAAATAGCCGCCAATATTTGTACACAGGAATACGATTAATAGCCGCCAATATTTGTACACAGGAATACGATTAAATAGCCGCCAATATTTGTATACAGGAATACGATTAAATAGGCTACAATACTTGTACACAGGAATACTATCTAATAGCCTACAATATTTGTACACAGGAATACGATCAACTGGATGTTTTTCTGGAGAATGTCTTATACTATTAGTACTATGAAAATAAACTAATCTGATTGGTTCCTTCAGACACTGTAGAAGATAAATATCATATTTCCCTAGATATGAAAATTGTACCCCAAACTCTGCAGAAACTATCTTTTGATACTCTGTAGTTAAAAAAAAATGAATCAAATAACTTAGTTGTTAGATTATTTGAGCCTCAATGAACAATTCTCTCTCTCTCTCTCTCTCTCTCTCTCTCTCTCTCTCTCTCTATTGGTCCCAAATACGTGGCACCATTGTTTGACCACCAGTAACCAGTTACCTGGTAATTTACAATAGTGAAACCTGCCACAAGACCAACATATAGATCATATAGAAATTCTTCGATGTCCATGGTAAAAAAAAATTGAATGTAAACACCATGTTTTAAACAGTCATATTTTCACCCTGTTTTCCTGGTAGGTACATGTTCACGTTATTAATAAGCCACAGTACACGTTAATAATAAGCCACGGTACACGTTAATAATAAGCCACGGTACACGTTAATAATAAGCCACGGTACACGTTAATAATAAGCCACGGTACATGTTAATAATAAGCCACGGTACACGTTAATAATAAGCCACGGTACACGTTAATAATAAGCCACAGTACACGTTAATAATAAGCCACGGTACACGTTAATAATAAGCCACAGTACACGTTAATAATAAGCCACAGTACACGTTAATAATAAGCCACGGTACACGTAGAAATATTCATTAATGTCCAGATACTTGAATACAGACGTTAATGATCGACCAATATCATCTATCATGGATGTTCATTAATTAGGCATAACCAATTCTAGGACTTTTCTTATTATTTCAAGAACATATCTCTTAAAATTCTAGGAAATGTTTTGCTCTATATTGGTGTCCATGTTATAAACAACAGCGCTGTTATTTAGCGATCAGCACTGTGGTAAGGATCAAGACAAGCACTGTTATTAAGCGACAACTAACGTTGTTAAGCAACAGATGTCGTTGTTAGGCGACTAGTACATATGTCGTTGTTAAACAACTATTACTGTTAGGCGACTGCATTGTAGTATTGCTGTTATGTAAGCGACCAGTTCGTGTTTTCGTGACTGTGTATACTATCGTAAGTAAAGCTCCATTGAATTCAGTACCCTATAAAGTACTTACATGTATATATATGTGAACAAATAAACAATGTGCACGACACAATATTGCCGGGGGGAGGGGAACAAAGAAATATTTTTATTTCGAGTATTTTAGTTCTATGTATGTAATCTGCACGGGTTGACACATCCCTCCCATGAAAGATAAGTGGTTTAGGTGCATTTCCCTATATCTAAGCTACTAGTACTTCTACTGAATAACAATGCGATTGTTCAACGACCAGTTGTGGTGTTAAATCACCACTACTGCTGTTAAACCGCTAATTCGTTATCCAGCAGTGCTGCTGTAAAACGCCAAGCACCGCTGTTAACTCAGCATTATCTTTGTGATGAGATCAGTAATGCTGTTAGTTATGCGATCGCAGCCTTTACAGTACTAGTGCAGCTGTGAAGGCAACAGTGACGTCGTTAATTGATTGATTGTATATTGCTTAACGTCTCGCTGGAGAATCTTCATTCATAGGAAGACGTCACCATTGCCTGTGAAGGTTTCCAAACTTTAGATCTAGGCTCGGCGCTTACGGCCTTTAAGCAGGGAGGTGTCTTTATCGTGCCACACCTCGGATTTTTCGGTCTCATCCGAAGGAACCCCCCCCCCCCCTTTAGTCGCCTATTGCGACATGCGAGGAGTACTGGGAACCTATTCTAACCCGGATCCTCTCGGGACGTAACGTTGTTGAACCACCAGTATTATTTTCATTTAACTGACTGATCAGCACAACTACAGTTGTAGTACTACAGTACAGGGCTGTTGATGTTTCATCTGTTCTGTTGTCAAGCAACCAATAACGCCGATAATCCACCGGTAATGTTCCTAAGCGACAAGTACTGTTGTTGTTAAGCGACAAGTACTGTTGTTGTTAAGCGCTAAGAACTGTTGTTGTTAAGCGACAAGTACTGTTGTTGTTAAGCTACAAGTACTGTTGTTGTTATGCGATAAGAACTGTTGTTGTTATAAGCGATAAGTACTGTTGTTGTTCAGCGACAAGTACTGTTGGATTTAAGCGACAAGTACTGTTGTTGTTAAGCGATAAGAACTGTTGTTGTTAAGCGATTAGTACTGTTGTTGTTAAGCGATCAGAACTGTTGTTGTTAAGCGATAAGCACTGTTGTTAAGCGATAAGTACCGTTGTTCAGCTACAAATATTGTTGTTCAGCGACAAATACTTTTGTTAAGCGATAAGTACTGTTGTTTAGCGACAAATACTGTTGATCCATCGGTAGTGTTGTCAAGCTACTAGTCCTACTGTGAAGGGACTATAAAGGTACTCATTCCTAAGCGAAAATATCATTGTTAGTGGACTATTGCACATGGTGAATTATGATACATGTAAATCTATAGAGCATGCCTTGAATACAGAGTCCAACGAATCAGCATCTAGTAACTTATTTCTGCTATTGATAAATGAACGAATACACAAATTCTACACCATAAAATTGTCTTCCGGTGAAACATGAATTTCACATCAATAGTTATCAAACACTTAAACAATAGATAATTATCTGTACATTGGAATAAACCCGTGAATGTTCTTTTTGACAGATTCTTTTAAATAGCACTTTGCTATGTTTCCTTTTTTTTTATTTATCTAAATGTATCTTTGTTTCCACCTTTCAATTCGAAATCGATGGATATCCTAGAGATTCTCAAGTACAAGTTCACTCAAAAAAAGGAGAAAGGTTGTGTTAAGTGCATTGTATTTTGTTTAATAACCAACTGAATTCTTTATATAACACCCGTAATGATATGGATGAAATTAAATCTTTGATGAAATGACTAATTCTTGCTAGATTTGTCATGGAAACGCCGATCTATCTGACAAAGAAAATTGATTTTCGAAACGTATTACATGTATTTTTAGAGAGTCTTAGCGATTTATAAGCTGCTACTGTTCTCCGCGTGGATCTTAGGGAATGTGTGTCCGAATCCAAGGATTAAAATAATATCGCATACTTCCAGTATTAAGGAACATGTGTTTCATGGAAATTATTACAAGGTCAATGAACATTATGTCAGACAAACACTATCCTTTCCTTTTAATTAGCCAAAAAACAAAAAACAAAAAAAAACAAAAACAAAAAAACAACCAAAAAAAAAAAAAGGTTTAAAAATCACACCAGGCAAACTGTCAATCAGGGATATTCAATAATCCGCTTTGGAGATCATCAGGAAACAGCCCCAGTTTATCTCAATGTGCTTTGTATTACTGGAAACAGACAACAGTAAAGACCCTGCAGGTGGTTAAGGTCAATATGTGGAGTTGTTTGTTTGATCCCCGTACAGGGTTTATATATGTATGCCGGATAGATCACTCTCAAAACCCCCAGTTATATCATCATATTAATTTAGATAAGTGGAATTCAATAATAGTGTGAATTCTGAATTCAGTACAGGTCGTTGTTCTCTGTGCGACACTCGCTATACCAAAAACAAGGCTATTCCTGCTGACTGGTCGGTCTAACCTTATTTGAGATGCTGGTAAAATTGGGTAAATTACATAACATGTATAACATGCAACGGATCAGTATCCCCACATGCAGTGCCGGTATACTATTTGATGACAGATGCTGTACTTTCTGTAATTCAAGACAATTACCAGATGAAATGCACTTTATTTTAGAATGTAAAGCTTTTTCAGATGTAAGGAAGAAATCTTTAGGCACAAAATTCTGCTACAGACCAAATACTTTAAATTCTGTGAATTGGTGTCATCTTTGAAACTGAAAACATTGAAAGAATTTTGCATGTTTATACTAAATATTTATGATTCGGTCTGTCCTCCTTGATTATATATACATCTTGTGTACTTGTGCTTTTTTCTAGTATAATTTATATTGTACCTCTGACAAATAGTCCAATTACAATAAATTGAACCTCAATGGTTTGAGTTAATTATAATTTATGTATGTATATATTTGTTTGTACCTTATGCACCAGTGATCTGGTTTTGAGTGAATAAATGAATTGAGTGAATAAACTGAATTGGAGAAAGAGTATTATCGTGTTTCGTCATTGAAACTAATTATTGACACCTACCATCTGCTCTAATTAGCGTGTTCACACGTCGGTGAACTTTGACCTATTCGTGTGATGACGTAACAGCTCCCAACGTTCACCATGTCTAGGCGGACACCATGTTGGATTAGGATGCTTAGTTTTTATGTCCGGTTAATCAAATGATGGTAATAATTATTTTAATCCAAAGTTCGATAATATACGAGATTTTAAAGGAAGAAGAGGTGAGGGTGTGTGTGTATGTGTGCGCGCGCGTGTGTGTGTGCCATCAGGTCATTAACGGCAGGGATCGCTACTCATTTAGATAACTCCTGGACATACCTTTTCTGTAGTTCTTAAACAAACTTTTTTTTTATTAATTTACCGACCACGTGCTCCATGGATTACAGTTGCCTCACACGAACTGCAATCTTGAGCCTCGGTTGGTTGTCAAGGTTCGTCTCTACACCCTTTCTTGTTTTTTTTTTTCGCGAGGAAGTTGTCCGTTGTTGTTTTTTTAATTTTTTTATCTTACTCTTTGGAGGGAAGTGTGGAAAAAGAGGACAATTGGTGTTTAGAGAGTGTGTATTCAAGGAGAATCCCAGTATCTCAAATTGACAAATATTTTCCTCTTCCAACTGTTTGTTTATAATCTATAAGGAAATAAATAATGTTTGAAGATGTAAATTAATTGGCTTATGAGAGGGTATATGACGATTTCGGAATGACAGTGAAATGTTATCACAGTACTTACATATTTTGATATCTAGGAGACTTACAATAGATACAGTGTAACTATGGTCGATTTCGGGTTACAAGTTAATTACAGGTAATATTAGACTTGCTGAAGTCTGTAATATTGATTTTGTTGTATCTGCTCCCTTCCATACCTTCTTTATAATGTCAGAACACATAATTATGTTTTAGAACAATTACCTGGTGAAATATCACAGAGCGCAGTCTGCAAACATTTTTGAACATACTTGAGCAAGGGTCAATATCTTTCATAGATCTTTTAGACGAAACATTAAGGTAAAGACATTATTATTCCTACACATTTCAATTAATCTATTATTTAAAGTGCATAGCCTTCATTAAAAGAACCCAATAATTAACCCTTTGATTCCTTTTATCCTAGTTTCATTGATTCTGTAAGATTAACTCCACACGTCCGTTGTAAAGGAAGTCGGGGATTGAAGAAGGCTTACCTATATCTTGTGATTACACCCAACCCGTGCAGATAAATTTTGGCAAACGAATAACCAGAAACTCACTCCTCGCGGTATGGGTTTTGGCAGTATAATTAAAGCTGCGAAAACGATCGATTCGTTAAGTGAAGACAACTGGAGATCAAAACTTTTTTCATCACACGGACTGATTTTCTTTTAGGCGGGGGATACAGATTTTACTGGTTTCTTTTCGATATATTTTGTTTTAAATCTTTTATGATTCATCCGAAATAGTAAAAAAGTACCTAGTTGTATTGGTATTATTTTAAGTTTAGGGTTACCACACATTTACACATTAACGAACCCCGTCTTTTCCCTGTCTTGATCACGTGACACATTTGCCCAACACTCGCCATTGATAAAATTCGATCTTGAATTGGAGGTTAGTTAACACGTGACGTTCACATCCATGTTCTTCACAACAGATTAAATGCTCTCTGTCTGCCTGAATGTGAAACAGCTCTCTATACCAGGTACATATACTAGACAGTGCGGAGACTAAAGGTTGAATTCAATACATGCTTCATTAAATGCTACTTATTTACACTATGAATCTGACACGTGAATCTTGATTCAGGCTCATGTAACATCCTTGACGAGGGATGTAAAGGTCGTTCCTAGATCCACCCATGAGAAAGGGAAATATATATATATATATATATATATATATATATATATATATATATATATATATATATATGGAGAGAGAGAGAGAGAGAGAGAGAGAGAGAGAGAGAGAGAGAGAGAGAGAGAGAGAGAGTTTGAGTTTGTTTTAGTTTTATGCGTTATACAAGTGTCTATATCTTTCCTCGGTCCATAGCGAGGAAATTGTGTCAAGTTCATTTTTAAACCCTGGCACTCGTCCAATTAATCCCCGAGATATATTTGAAAATTCGTTGACATCCAGAAAAATCAGGAAAGCAGAAACATTTTATTTTTTATCGTTAGGTTTCTTTTTTCATTCCCATTACCGTGCAAATGGATTTAAAATGACACCACTGAAATTTGATTCATGCGTGTCGTTTGCCGTATAATTTCGTTTGATAAAGGTTGTTTACATCGTATGCAGTCACCAAGAAAATGATAAAATCGATATGAAACGATGATTATTATAACACATTGTACATCATTGTGAATGTGTTTATAAGTATATGTTTAATAATACTTCAGAATCGATGTTTTAAAATAAAATTGACAAACTGTATTGTCAAAATGCAGAAATATGATGGAATCACGGGATATTGAATTAAAAGAGTAACGCCATTTTAAAATTAAGAATATTTCATATATATATATAGACTATATGTAATATACATTGCTTAACGTAATATTTTAATTTTCTGTGTACATTTGACCGGCGTTTCCCCGCAGGACGCCCCGGTTTTTTTTTTGTTTTTTTGTTTTTTTTTTGTTGCTCATTGACAATACCATTTATTTATCAACAGAAAACATTAATCTCAACTTTGTGATAAAAATTCACATATTCTCATCTTTGACATATATTAATGGATATTAAAATTTGTAGTTACTTGTGGATTTCAATCTTATTGGCAATACCGGGTAAAGATTATTTTTAGAATTACACATACACTAACCTTGAAATACGCAAAGGTCATGAAAGTTTACTGTGCTGAATATGGAACGGTTAAATCACATAGGGGCGGAGCTACACAAAAAAACAGGACTTCTCATTGGTTAGTTATTTTTGTATCGTTACGAACTCATTGAGAGGTCGATAGTATATATACGGTTGAAATGTTCATTCAGTTTAGCTAGACAGTCGGCGTGTCTACACAAATATACAAGAAAACACTTTAAGGCTTTTATTTACATTTTTTTTTAAATCTTTACTTATCTTTGACTATTTTCCAGTGAATATGTCGATATAACCGTTTGTATATTGACCTATCCTGTTGTGTTGCTGCGCTCACGTGGTATCATCTAAAGCTCCGCTGTGTAGGGTGAACCAGCGAAAATAAAAAGACTTGGTTCATAGTGGAATGCCGTGTCGGGAAATTGTAATGAAAATGTCAGGGGATTTTTGCAGTCCGGAATGGCTCAAGGAGAATCTCCGGGCGGGTGAAAAGGTTCTGTTGATCGACTGCCGACCACAAAATGACTATGTCCGATCTCACGTCCAAGGTGCAATTAACGTATCACTGCCAAACCTCATGTTGAGACGACTCAAAAAGGGGAATCTTAAGATCTCCTGCCTTATTCAAAATAATGAGGCTAAGGACACATTTAACAGAGTGTGGAAAAGCCATAAAATTGTGATTTACGATGAATGTACCACGGATCCTAATTCTAACCCGTCCAATGTGGTGGATCTACTCATGAAAAAATTACGCCAGGATGGAGCCAGTGTGTCGTGTTTAGAAGGTTTGTGTTTTATTGACAATTATAAACCAAACATTTCATGTAATGTTGAAATTAGATTTTTAATCAGAACGAGATTATCGTCACACCTTCTCTTTTATGGTCCGATTATTTTTTAAGTTCCTTGTTCAGAAAATTTTAAAATCGTGTGTAGTTTCGGAAGTTATATTCACTTCGTTACCCTCGATTACAGTCAACATTTGAATCCGTAAATTGGGAAAAGTCGGGTTTTCCATAAAATGTTTCGCCCAGGGCTGTTGTGTATTTCACAAGGATGGTTAGTGATGCGTAAAAATGACTGTGGTCAGTTTGTTTACAGAGCGCGGTATATACATCATAACTCCCATCAGGCCATCCATCAAACTGCCCGCCTCTTTGACCACAAAACGATCCCTGGTCGACACCACTGCAGTACATATTTTTGGTCTTATCGGTCTCTTATCCAATTCCCCTTGACTGGCCTCGATATTATAAGTGACAGGAAATGGAATAGATTTCAATATTGACACGGGGTTTATGTATTCAGTCGTAAATAAAGAGAGTACCCGTCTTAGGGGTAAAGTAAATATGATATTAGAGCATTTTGTTTGCCCAACATGCAAGACACTTTGTAAGCCTGTGATTACAGACAGTGCTTTCAACCACAACATATTTTAATCAGTTTTAAATGTAATTCAAATATTTAATTTTAAAAAAAAAAAGGTAAATTCACATTTTCTTTATTTTATCAATGAATTTCAGATTTGTGTTTTTGATGTTTTACAGGAGGTTTTCCACAGTTTGAAAGAATTGCCAAAGATCTATGTCGGAGGACTGAGAATACGGATGAATCAATTTTCGGATTGTGCAATTTAAAAATATCGGACGATTCCGGCAATGGAACTTCTGAATCAGACAGTGAAAACCTCAATTCGCCAGCGTGCATGTCCCCATACCCCGTGGAAGTTCTGAACCACCTCTACCTAGGAAACGCGAAAAATTCGGCGGATATTACCTTACTGAAGAAATTTGGAATTAGATACATTTTGAATGTTACCCCCAATGTGCCAAATAAATTTGCAGAAGATAGTGACTTTAAATACATGCAAATTCCAGTGTCGGACCAACTCTCACAGAACTTGTCGGTGTTTTTCCAGGAGGCAATAACATTCATCGGTAGGTTTCTTTTCCCCCCTATCGGTGCCCCTAGCTAATTCTTTATTTAGGTCACTTGGATAAGGCTGTTATCGTGAAATACTGTTGTCGGTGGCTTTAATGACAGCGAAATGTGTCATACACAGGATCGATATAATTACATAATGTCCCCTCGTTCATTTTAGATTTCCTGAGAAGGTGTAAATGTTTTTGTACAGTTTAAGTGTAAATTAATGTTTTTGTTCAATTGTGTTTTGCAGATGAAGCTCGCGAGAACGGGTGCGGGGTCCTCGTCCACTGCCTGGCCGGAATCAGCCGGTCTGTAACAGTGACCGTCGCCTACCTCATGCAGAAGGAGCACATGAGTCTAAACCAAGCATACGATCACGTCAAACGGTGCAAACCTAACATTTCACCCAACTTTAACTTCATGGGGCAGCTCTTGGACTTTGAAAAAGCCCTATCCTCTGGAGATGACACTAAAGGCCATCCAGGCTTCTTCTGCCAACGATCAAACACTCTGGAATCAGACGTTAGCGTGCGCCAAACATGAACAAAAACAGTAAAAAAAATAGCATTGTTTACAGTTCGTAATATGTTTTTCGTCTGCCATGACCAAAGCGAAGAAACATGCCCGCGCATACACCGTGAGAAAGTGATCGGAGACTAAACGCTAGCACATGTGCATACCAGAATACCAGACCATTGTTTTAATGAATTGGAAGGCATAAACATTCGTTGAAGTGCCAACATGATGATCTCAAAAAAACTCTGTTCATGAACGATTGCAAGAGCACAAGATGAATTAAGACACTGACGTCACAACTCTTGAAATATATATGTATCAAGTGCGGGCTATCTGCCAAATCAGCTTTTTTTCTCTCTGCATCTTTTGGCCTCTCAAGTTAACGACCAAACATTTAGTCGGGGTTCCATAAGGAAGTTGACTAAGTACCAGTACAAACCATAAGTATATTCTAAATTAGCCAGAAAGTTTATAACGAGAAAAAGTCTACTTTTTCTAATCGGAAGAAAACTGTAGTTGACTTATCTGTTTACTGCACATCACTGTATGTCTTCAGTATGAAATTAAGAAAGGCAGCTAACTTCATTCATTCATCGGAGTACAACACCGTGGTTTCATTCCATCACGTAATCATAGTTCCGCGATGTCGGCGTTAGTTGTTAACGAAGTGGTCAATACACAGAGATCTTTAACATGAAGTATAACGGAGATAAAGAAACTTTAACGAGAACTTGTTTGATAAAATGGAAGTAAATGTTTTAAACGGAGAAAATAGTTCCCCATTTTATGTTTTCTCATTGTTGACTATATATAAATTGTTGGAGCTACACTTACTTTGACTGTTGCCATAGCAACAAAATGTTAAAAATGTTTTTTTAAAATTTTCCTGAAGCAGATAATTCTAAAGGTTTTTATGTTTGTTATATACTGTACAGATTATGTTAGTTGAATTTGAAAACATAGTGCTAAAGTTTTCGATGTACGTTAAATATTTTATATCGTTTTATGAACTGTGATGTTGTTCACGATCACTACTGTTACTCGACTGATGTTTTGGTGTTTCTTTAATCCAATACATTCTTAAGAAAAGTAGTTCCACTAGGTTCACAGGCGAACTCTTTCTATTAAATCAAATGACATATTTGTTACTTGTTTTTAAGTTTTGAAAGCTCGTTTAAGTATGTATTAGTTATTGTTAACAATCATTAAAAAAATCAATGATTTGCTTTTATTGAGCTTTGAATTTTATAATTGTTTAAATGTAACAAGTCAGAATAATGGAAATCAATAAGCGGTAAGAAAGAGTCACCTGCCCTTGACCAGCTGAGAACTATTTCCTTACGTTTGTATGCGGAGTATAGAAACAAGAAATAGTTTTTGCCCATTTGACATTCATTTACCCCAAAGTGTTCGCATTTGTTCATAAATCAGCGATCCATTACACACTCATTTGTTCATTGACGTTTTTATACATATTTTTCTGTTGTCTAATGATGATACAGTAGAACATACAAAAAATAAAAATTGTCTCAAATTTAAAAATCGTCTTTGATTTTCTTCCCAATATCGATATTCGTCAAAGCGAGGCCACGTCTCGTGAACTGAAATTTTGGACAGGGTTGAATTTGTGCGAGAGATATGCAAATTATCTGTTGAAAGAACTATCCTACACTCGTTCATTGTGCACGTTGTGTTAGAATTTTTTAAAATCTGAGACCGTGAGGAGCCCCATGGATGTGAATAATCTAGCTATGTAGCCGGATGTGATGTTTCTCGTAACTCGCACAGAAACACAGAGTTAGAACATGGCGGATATTGAACTCGCCCCTAATGATGATGATCAGATTTGATTAAACACTTACAAATCCAACACATGTAAGAGCTTGATAAGGAAATATTTCATATACAAAATGGCGGATGACTTCAACATGACGTTTATGGAGACTCTAAAAACATACCTTGTTTAAAATTTACTTGAACAGTGAAATGATAAATAGTTTGTTATAAATTAAACACAAGGATTGCAATTCGCCTGCGAAACCTTAACTTAGCGACCGCTCTTCTGTAATTGAGGTAGAATCACTCCATTTCACCATAAATGTCTTTCAGTTTGGGACATTTACAGCCCGTATGAACGAAAAAAAAAACATTATCTTTTCTCCATAATACTAGAATACACGGACGGTCTCTCGAAACTCAATTTATTCTGGTGGCACATATTTTGTTTCGCTTGAAAAGATGTCACTGATAGTTTGGAAGTGTGAATACAAAACTTTAATAATTAAATCTCTCTCTCTCTCTCTCCTATTCGGACGAAGTCGATGACCTCGGCAGACACGCTGAGCATATACATGTATTTGATAAGATTATGTTGACCAACAACTACTGGTAGCCCGCAAAATAGGGAAAATACTTCGTGGAAAATAAACAAAACAACTAGTTTACTTGGGACAGTCCCTAAATAAGTGCAAAATCATTAAGTCCATTAAGTGGATACCTTAATAGGTTGTTACGGACATGTCCTAGAGAAGGTGGGAGTGAGGGCTGCCCGTAAACCTCGTCATAGTAGAGGAGGAATGGTAAACCTTCAATTCACGCGCCTTGTACATGTGCACTCTGTTTCAAGGCTTTTTAAAAACGTAAGATAATGCCATTGTACTATCCTCACAAAAGTAACATAATATATACTAATTCATGAAATTCATCTTTTCATTCATAGGCTTTGCTCTACCTCGATCAAAAAAGAAAAAATAAATGTCGAAAAACGTTTGAAAAGGTATGTCCTGACAAGTGACCTGAGGGGTACACAGAGGTAAAATTTTGGGAGCATCTTCTCCGATTCCCAATGTGGTTAACCGCAGTCAGCGATACACATGTACAAACAGCTGATTTCGGCAGGTTCCAGAATCTATGTGGTTCCTGTTTTAAGCATGTTTGCCTTGTGTTCTCATATGGGTGGGATCACAGCACGAAATGATCGATTTCAGTTCAATGAAATGATGAATCGATCACTTAAAACTGATAATCGAGTTATTTACGGATCTTCTATTATTTCCCTCTGTGTATATTGAATGATAAAAAGGGTGTGTTTTGGAATAAATATTCTATATCTCATCATCAGAATTATATGGATGATATTTTAGTGGTTTTAAACAATCACTTTGTTTTTCACCCCGCCGGCGCCCCTCACCACTAGACATGGAGGCGCCGAAAAGTTGTTTAATGACTGCCCGTATACTTCAGTTACACATCGCATACTTTTGACACATACAAAACTTTAAAAAGTCAGCGTCGTGGTGTGGGGATACAGAAATGTATGAAAAAATATAGACAGTTATCTTTATACATAACACAGCAGGAAACACACACCGTAGGGAACTCATCGACACATTCCTTTATACAGATATGAAAAAATACAAATTGTACAAGTGCAAAAAAAACAAAAAACGGCCTTCACAATCATGTAATTACTTTACAACGCAGGGGTCAGTCTTCATTCACGGTGATTTCATTTTACGGAACTCTCTCCAATACGTTCCCCAAAATAGCGCGGAGAGTCCTTACTGCATGTTCAGTTATACCATGTCACATACACCACACACCTTATTTCACTTCCAACCTAAGTCTGGTTCACAGGGTTCACTGTTAAGCTAATAACTGTCTACGTCACACGGTCACTCAAATATCTCGCTCTCTGTGTAATTCTCGAACTTACTTTCTACGTCACAGTCATTCAAATATCTCGCTCTCTGTGTAATTCTCGAACTTACTGTCTACATCGCACTGTCACTCAAATATCTCACTCTGTGTAATTTGATATCTCATATACGATGATGGAATAACGTATGTCTGCCGATCGAATATCTCAATGTTTCTCATTGACATTCAATATTCAATATATCACTCACTATCTCAGTTATTAGCTGTACACGGAAACCTTTTGTCTCATCACTTACCAGTGTTCATTCATCGCATCTTATTGATAGTTTAAAATATTACTTGTCGTATCACACTTTCAAACACATTTGAATTTCACTCGACATGTTTCACTGACGGTATGTCGTAGGTTTCACTCAATTAACTGCTCTCACGGATAGTTTAAGATCACACTTCCGTTTCTCAATGATATCTCACTGACAACCCAATGTCTCATCCACCACGTCTCACTCCGCTCAAACATACAACTCTTAGTGTCATTCTGATGTCACTCATGGTGCCTGAAAAATATTGTATCTTACTACCCGGTCTAATATCTCACGTTATCATACTAATACAGTCTATATCTCACTCCTGTTTCTAAATTATGTCTCACTGACAATCGAATATCTCGCTCATCCCATTTCACTTACAAATATTTTGTTTACTGTGTCTCACTGACAGTTTTTATCCAACTCACTGTAAGTGTATCTCACTAACAGATTAATCACCCATCGAATCTCACTGTGAATCTAATATCTCACTAACAGACTAATCACTTATCGAATCTCATTGTGAATCTAATATCTCACTAACAGACTAATCACTTATCGAATCTCACTGTACGTGTATCTCACTAACAGACTAATCACTTATCGAATCTCACTGTGAATCCAATATCTCACTAACAGACTCATCACTTATCGAATCTCACTGTGAATCTAATATCTCACCAACAGACTAATCACTTATCGAATCTCACTGTACGTGTATCTCACTAACAGACTAATCACTTATCGAATCTCACTGTGAATCTAATATCTCACTAACAGACTAATCACTTATCGAATCTCACATCGAATCTCACTGTCAATCTAATATCTCACTAACAGACTAATCACTTATCGAATCTCACTGTGAATCTAATATCTCACTAACAGACTAATCACTCCTCGAATCTCACTGTACGTGTATCTCACTAACAGACTAATCACTTATCGAATCTCACTGTGAATCTAATATCGCACTAACAGACTCATCACTTATCGAATCTCACTGTGAATCTAATATCGCACTAACAGACTCATCACTTATCGAATCTCACTGTGAATCTAATATCGCACTAACAGACTCATCACTTATCGAATCTCACTGTGAATCTAATATCTCACTAACAGACTAATCACTCATCGAATCTCACTGTACGTGTATCTCACTAACAGACTAATCACTTATCGAATCTCACATCGAATCTCACTGTGAATCTAATATCTCACTAACAGACTAATCACTTATCGAATCTCACTGTGAATCTAATATCTCACTAACAGACTAATCACTCCTCGAATCTCACTGTACGTGTATCTCACTAACAGACTAATCACTTATCGAATCTCACTGTGAATCTAATATCGCACTAACAGACTCATCACTTATCGAATCTCACTGTGAATCTAATATCGCACTAACAGACTCATCACTTATCGAATCTCACTGTGAATCTAATATCGCACTAACAGACTCATCACTTATCGAATCTCACTGTGAATCTAATATCTCACTAACAGACTAATCACTCATCGAATCTCACTGTACGTGTATCTCACTAACAGACTAATCACTTATCGAATCTCACTGTGAATCTAATATCTCACTAACAGACTAATCACTTATCGAATCTCACTGTGAATCCAATATCTCACTAACAGACTAATCACTTATCGAATCTCACTGTGAATCTAATATCTCACTAACAGACTAATCACTTATCGAATCTCACTGTACGTGTATCTCACTAACAGACTAATCACTTATCGAATCTCACTGTGAATCTAATATCGCACTAACAGACTAATCACTTATCGAATCTCACATCGAATCTCACTGTCAATCTAATATCTCACTAACAGACTAATCACTCCTCGAGTCTCACTGTACGTGTATCTCACTAACAGACTAATCACTTATCGAATCTCACTGTGAATCTAATATCGCATTAACAGACTCATCACTTATCGAATCTCACTGTGAATCTAATATCGCACTAACAGACTCATCACTTATCGAATCTCACTGTGAATCTAATATCGCACTAACAGACTCATCACTTATCGAATCTCACTGTGAATCTAATATCTCACTAACAGACTAATCACTCATCGAATCTCACTGTACGTGTATCTCACTAACAGACTAATCACTTATCGAATCTCACTGTGAATCTAATATCTCACTAACAGACTAATCACTTATCGAATCTCACTGTGAATCTAATATCTCACTAACAGACTAATCACTTATCGAATCTCACTGTGAATCTAATATCTCACTAACAGACTAATCACTTATCGAATCTCACTGTACGTGTATCTCACTAACAGACTAATCACTTATCGAATCTCACTGTGAATCTAATATCGCACTAACAGACTAATCACTTATCGAATCTCACTGTGAATCTAATATCTCACTAACAGACTAATCACTTATCGAATCTCACTGTCAATTTAATATCTCACTAACAGACTAATCACTTATCGAATCTCACTGTCAATCTAATATCTCACTAACAGACTAATCACTCAGCAAATCTCACTGTGAATCTAATATCTCACTAACAGACTAATTACTTATCGAATCTCACTGTGAATCTAATATCTCACTAACAGACTAATCACTCCTCGAATCTCACTGTACGTGTATCTCACTAACAGACTAATCACTTATCGAATCTCACTGTGAATCTAATATCTCACTAACAGACTAATCACTCAGCAAATCTCACTGTGAATCTAATATCTCACTAACAGACTAATTACTTATCGAATCTCACATCGAATCTCACTGTGAATCTAATATATCACTAACAGACTAATCGCTTATCGAATCTCACTGTGAATCTAATATCTCACTAACAGACTAATCACTCATCGAATCTCACTGTCAATCTAATATCTCACTCCCTGGGTTCCAATGCCTTACTGCCAGTCTGATATCCAACTCTGTCTCAGAAACACTTTGATCACTCATCAAATCTCACAGCTTGACTAATAGCTCACACCCTGTGTTCTAACGATATCTCAATCCAATCTAATATCTCATTCCCATATCTCACTAGCAAACATTTCATTCTAGATATCTTACTCATACATCATCGCATATCTCACTCACCATGTTCCTGTGGCAGACTATCATCCAACTCACCATGTCTCATTAAAAGCACAGGCACCTGAAGTATGGATATTACACCACCACCACCACTTTTGATAATGTTTTTTTTTTTTGGTGGCAATAATTTCTCTGAAATGTGTGAATTCCCGGTCTATCTCATCCCTCTTTTGATTCATGTAATCGTTTCACGCTTTTTGTAAGCTTTAGAGATTGACCTTCTACCGGTATAATAAAATACACAAGGTATGAAACAAACATTTGTAAACAAACAGGGGGTCCCCGTTTCGGGGTACATTTTCCAAGTAATTACTGCGTTACTTAAGGAATTTTGGCGAGCGGCAGGTCAAGGAGATGTCATACTACAAGTCTCTTCAACTCAAAACCCATCTCATCTCTTTTATTTGACAAAATCTTGCGTGCATTGATCGGACAGGGCTTCGTCTCTTCCACTGGCAGCCAAAAAGGAGGTCACAGGGGGGAGGGGGTACTTCAGGTGCCTGTGATTAAAAGCCTAATATCTCACTCCTTGTGTCTTAATGATGTCTCACTGCCAGTGTCATATCTCACTTAACTACTATCTCATCCACCATGTGGCAATGCGATCTCACTAACACATCAATAACAATCTCATTTCCCACTCTGTGCTCATATCTCACTCTGTGCTTCACAAATAGTCTCATTTCTCACTATGTGCTTCACAAATAGTCTCATATCTCACTCTGTGCTTAACAAATAGTCTCACTCTCTCACTCTGTGCTTCACAAATAGTCTCAATTCTCACTCTGTGCTTCACAAATAGTCTCATATCTCACTCTGTGCTTAACAAATAGTCTCATATCTCACTCTGTTCTTCACACATAGTCTCATATCTTACTCTGTGCTTCACAAATAGTCTCAATTCTCACTCTGTGCTTCACAAATAGTCTCAATTCTCACTCTATGCTTCACAAATAGTCTCATTTCTCACTCTGTGCTTCACAAATAGTCTCAATTCTCACTCTATGCTTCACAAATAGTCTCATTTCTCACTCTGTGCTTCACAAATAGTCTCACTCTCTCACTGTTTCACAAATAGTCTTACTCTCTGTTTCACAAATATTCCCACTCACTGTTTCACAAATAGTCTCACTCTCTCGCTCTCTGTTTCACAAATAGTCTCACTCTCTCATTCACTGTTTCACAAATAGTCTCACTCTCTCATTCACTGTTTCATAAATAGTCTCACTCTCTCATTCACTGTTTCACAAATAGTCTCACTCTCTGTTTCACAAATAGTCTTATTCTCTCATTCACTGTTTCACAAATAGTCTCACTCTCTGTTTCACAAATAGTCTTACTCTCTCATTCACTGTTTCACAAATAGTCTCACTCTCTCATTCACTGTTTCACAAATAGTCTTACTCTCTCATTCACTGTTTCACAAATAGTCTCACTCTCTGTTTCACAAATAGTCTTACTCTCTCATTCACTGTTTCACAAATAGTCTCACTCTCTCATTCACTGTTTCACAAATAGTCTTACTCTCTCATTCACTGTTTCACAAATAGTCTCACTCTCTGTTTCACAAATAGTCTTACTCTCTCATTCACTGTTTCACAAATAGTCTTGCTCTCTGTTTCACAAATAGTCTCACTCTCTCACTCTCTGTTTCACAAATAGTCTCACTCTCTGTTTCACAAATAGTCTCACTAAGTCGTATCTCAATCACTGCCTCACTAAGACCACACCCTCTTTAAAATTTTACTTATCGCGTTTCATCCATTTTGTTTCAACCCGGTAATCAAAATCCTGAACTGGATTACAATAAAAGTATCAAACTGTACATTTCTCAACAGCTGATGCATTTGTTCCCGTACACAAATATAGAGTTTAACAAAGGGGAACAACAATTGAGCAACTCAAAAATTCCGCGTCTAATTGTTGCAAGCTTTAATACATAATTTTCAAGTTGCCCAATATTTGTTTCCCTTTGTAGAACCCGCAGTTGTGGCGAGACGCAAACTATATTTGTGTACACTCTCAGTACAGATAGTGATTACCTAAAGGAAAACCCTCAGCTGTTGTGCAATCGCCTGAACCGCGGGGACACAGAATTGAGTAAGATTAGGCATATTCGAGGATAGCGGATATAAAACTATGGATCGGGTCTAAGTAGTAATAAACAAAATTATTTAATTCAATAGCTTGATTAGGGAACTTTCTTCCCCCCCCCCTTTTTTTTTTTTTTTTTTTTTACCGCCGAATGAAATATCTATAGAAATCATTTCTTCATAACTTGCATCGTCATATACATAGTGTGCACTTTGTACCCACCCAAGTGTTCAAAGAAATATTAAACGTAACTCTCTATACAGACGAACTGACACGTCAGAACTTGCGTATTGAATTATTGCGCACAATTATTCAATATTTGCGCACAATAAATTGTAAAAGCTCTACCATTGTTTGAATATATGTGTAAATTTCCATTGGCTAACTCTAGCTTGAGTCGAACCTAGAACGAATTCTTAAGAATGCCTCCTATTACAGCATGATTCCGGTGTATTGTTGATAATGCCTCCTATTACAGCATGATTCTGGTGAATTGTTGAGAATGCATCCTATTACAGCACGATTCTGGTGTATTGCGTGATCAGTCGCATAGCCACAGCGCAAAGACTGGAGTAAACAGGAAACTGCTCCATAAGTTTAGCATTGCACATATCGCCGAATGTTAAAGCCGCGGTGTCAAGATGGTGGAATATCCAAAGGGAATAAGTTGTATGTTTTAAAAAAAACCCAACTAAATCGTACCAGCGACAGCTGAAAACATTTTACTGGATGTATTATGATATTGAATTTCTACCGAGGGGTTAACAAGGAACATGTTGTGTGAACAGTTACAATGTTTAGTCTTTGGTGGCATTGTGTAGACTCAAGAAGGAACCGAAAAAATGTCACGATTATTACGTTAAAGAAATGAAAAGACCTGTTTTAGGTACATTATTTAAGACATTAAATCCCTACCAGTCAACATCGAAAAATTTCCAGCTGTTGTAAACATCACGAGTCTCATACTGTTATGTCTATATTGTAGTTTAAGGTCTTCTTGCACAAGTTCTTCTCCATAAAAATAACTGATCAGAATGTTATATTATTTATAAGAATGTTTCTCTTATCAGAAAGACGGTCAAAACACCTACCACAAATGGCTTTGAAATCCGATACTGGTACATTTGATCATGAAAGAGAACAGTGTAATAGTTTAATAGAGCAGTTCTTCAAGACGGGAAGAATGCTTTAAATATTGTTATACCAGATGTTATTATTTTATCTGAAGCAGCAATACGGAACTTTCGGGATGTGCCGGAACGACCGATTATATTTGACATTTACACACCACGGTCACGTGATAATAACCAATTGTAGGGCAAAGTTGACAACGATACAAATGGTGTTTCGCTAGCAGACGGTCCGTAAAGAGCTATGCGCAGTCCCACGATGACGACCCGAGTCACTATTGGTGCTTAGTGGCCTGGATGTAAATTAGATGGCGGGGAAAAGGTGCATCTAGACGCGTATCATTAGATGTAAGGCGTGAGGATTTACCGATATCCTCCAGATATTCCCTAGATTTATTTCTCTCGCCAACTCCCATATTTTAATCAAATGCATTTTCCTATAAAATGGTTGTAGTAATTTCTTTATTTCAAAGATAGCATTTAAATGCAGGAATTTGATAGCAATTGAAGAATCCCATGCTTGTTTACTTAATTGTTATTGTAATCCGGAAGTGACATGCCCTACAAATGACGTTCAACGCGCGATAAAAGTCGAGTGGATCCGTATCTCGAAAGTCCCGTATTGAAAATACCGTATGTTTATGATGATATAATCCGCAACAATACGCCAGGGTATAAGATCAGTGAAGGTTGTTTCACTCTAACTGTAAACAAAAATGGCGGACCAGATATTGTGTGGGAAGCTTTGGTAACCGGTTTCGTGTGGGAAGTTTTGGTAACCGGTTTCGGTGCTTTATCCTTAAAGTATTGATCGATTTTTATCATATTTCGACTTTGACTTACTGCCAGAGACTGATGTTCATAATTCAAAACATTTAACTTATAGAGGTACTTCGTTGAACTTTGAAAATGCGTGTGATTGTAGTATTGCAGGTATTCATACAGTGGCAATAGAGATTTGAATTATTAACTTAATATGAAAGCGAATAAATCATTAACATAAAACAATTGTAATATACATGTACCATAGCTGTATGATAAAGGAATCATTGTAATTTTATTGGTGAATATCATAATTCGTTGGGTGTAAAAATGCACCCACAAGCTCTCACATTCTTTTCCCAAATACTGTCAATTTTCAGTAACACAAGTTCAATAATCATATACATGCACTATTTAAGGTAGCTCACTACATCAAGACTAAAAGATTTTCTGACTCGAGATCTACGTCACAAGATGACGATTAAAACGTTATGTGAAATTACATGCATTGATCTTCGTAGTTCAGTGGAAAAGGTATCGTGTTACTGATCCGTACATCCCGAGTTCAAATCCGACAGTGTCTTTTCTGTTATTTATTAAAATAAAGTTTTGAAAATCGTGGTGTTGTTTATTTTCGCTCTCCAAAATTGCATCTTTTTTGCCTTTTTGACATATGTACTTATATCATATCATCATATCTTTCATGATTAAATAATTTCGCGCTGATTTGACAAACTCTTTCTAGGTGTAGTGAGGTACCTTAAGTAAAATGTAAATTGAAAATAGCTATCATAAGTTCTCTTTCCAATTGCACACATTTTCCATCAATAATCACCGTTATTCTCTCCTGTAGAGAAAATACAATTCCAGCATGTCTGCTATTGGTGTTTAAAGCATCATTTGTTTCTCAATCCATTTAGAAATGTCGTTCTATTTCCTGGAAAATATTATTTCACCTTAAGCCCATCTTCCGACCCTGAGATTTAACACATGTAATTTGTGATATTGGAAAATTAATGTTTGCTAAGAGCAAATCTGTGTTATGCGATGGGGTTATCGGAATTTTATTGAAGTCAGTCACATGCTTTAGAATCTTTATTCATTATAAGAGCATTGTTGCACAGATTTGTGCAAAAATAAAACTCATATCCTCAGATTATGAAAGTGTGAAAATGTCAATATGTAATAAACTTCTTCGAAAATGTCAAAACTCACCCTTGAATTCTCCATTGTGAGCGAACATTATTTATTAACTTATGTTGACCTTGTTATCACCCAAAGCATGTAATATATCACGTGATTTGTAACTTTCTGTAAACGCGCGTAAATACTTAAAAAATAAAGTTCGCGCTTTCGTGGATGTTGCAGAATGACCTTGGAGGTTGAGAAATGTTGTTCTGAAATTAAAAAAAAAAAAAAACCATTTGGAGACCGAGGAGGTTATCCTGCATCTTTAATGAAAACAAGAAACTTATTTCTATTCTACTATAGCTAAGAAATATACAGCCGATCATTTACCTATACAGCTACGAATTAGGTCACTTCGTGACGTCATGGCAGTTTCCGAAACGGACTAAGCCTACATAGCTTTTGTTGACAAAAACAGTGAGATGGTTGATTGATTGATTGATTGATGTTTTCCGCCACACTCAACAATTTTGCAGTTATCTGGTGACGCCCAGTTTTTATTGGTGGAAGAGAGAACCCAGATACAATGTAGCTGGGAAGAGATAACCGACCTTCCGAAAGTAAACTGAGAAACTTTTACACTTACCGGCGCGAGCAGGATTCAAACCCGCGCCGACCAGAGGTGAGAGGCCGTGTGATTTTGAGCGCGATGCTCTAACCACTCGGCCACGGGGGCCCTCGTGAGAGTGTATACTAGTACCAGAACTATTTTGAAATATATTTCAAGTATTGAGTTTGATGTTGACAGATTCTATCGATTGTTTTCAATACACAGTCCAAGAAAACTACACACGCGTGGTAGAGGGTGAACTTGTCTGTGCATTGCCGTGTTTATTTACATGTATATTGATCTCGGAACGCAGACGATTTGATTTATATTGAATGACAAATATTCTTCAGTCATTTATAAAAAAAGAAATGTAATATACATGGGTATCAATTTTCTTATGATCATTTATTATTTATCAAGGTATATTGCAGAATAATGACCGTAACATTCCTTTGACCTTTGCAATAACCGTGGTGGAATTATAAATAAATGCGTGCCCATCCTCGTGCGTTGTAATTGCAATCAGATGCCAGCACCTAATTTGATATAAATGTTATGATTCGATATTTCCAATATTTTATTAGCTACAAAAATGAAACAATTTCTGAGACTATATTTTGATTGCGCAACTATATTTGTACCATGGACAAAAGTAATCAAAGAGACACCAGTACGTAATCTAACAAATCAAAATTAAAATGCAATCACATATATATGTAACTCTATTCCTGATTGAAATAATCTAGGAGTTATAAAAATATGTCTGCAAATAATTTAATTCACGTACATAAATGTGGTTAGTGAAAACAGACAATCAATGATAAAATGAACATTAATTTTTATCATGAACGTTTGTTTCATTCAATATAATGCAAATGCGTGTAAGAGAGACTAGCTCCGCCTGAAAAGCCAACCAACATTTCGGAATCATTGCACAATAGCAGGGCATTGTTAGTAAGCACAACGAGATTGATCCTTTTATATCAGTTGAATGCAATTTAGATGGACCGTTAGACAAGTAGGTCACGGTACATGGCTTCAAAGGAATACTACAAACTGAATGCATCGCTTTGATGGAATTTTCAATAATTACATGTAGAAGATATAGTATTTCCGATAGAAAAGGTGTTTTTCTATGTATATAAATGATATCAATATGATAACTCTACTGGTTTTTCACTATATACGTTATGTAAATGTAGATCGACATATTTTGCTGATCCCGTGTAAATCACCGTAAATTGACTGATTCCCTGCCAAAAGGATGGTCAGTTCGCAATCGGGACCCCTCGCCCTTTATGTAGGAACGGAGGAAAGGGCGAGGTGTTCCGATTGGGTCAGTTCGATGAACTGATACACATCTATTCGGAACACTTAGCAGCTTCTTATTATCTTATGGAAAGTTCTGATGTCTTCTGAAGGGAGTCATGGATATTCATTATACAATGGAATTGCATCATACACGAACAGTGCTACGTCACAAGTAAAAACGTCACATTTGATTAGATTGTTGTTCTGATCCCCCCCCCCCCCCCTCCCCTCCGGGACCCACTCGCTTTTGTTGTTGTTGTTGTTTGCTATCAAACAAATAAAACTATGCAGGTTAAGTAAAATTGATTGTTGTTATGATGTGTCATACTGAACTTGAAAGGTTAAAGTAAATATTGTATTAATTTCAAATCTTATTCTGGTTTTACTGTTTGTATCGGTATGATAAAAAGGTTAAAGTGTACCACTTTAACCGACCCGGTTAAAATGTATCATTGAGAGAGTCGGTCAAAGTGTATCATTGAGAGAGTCGGTTACAGTGTATCATTGAGAAAGTCGGTCAAAGTATATCATTGAAGGGATCGGTTACAGTGTATCATTGAGAGAGTCGGCTAAAGTGTATCATTGAGGGAGTCAGTTAAAGTGTATCATTGAGAGAGTCGGTTAAAGTGTATCAATGAGAGAGTCAGTTAAAGTGTATCATTGAGAGAGTCGGTTAAAGTGTATCATTGAGGGAGTCGGTTAAAGTGTATCATTGAGGGTCAGCAAGAATCTAGTTCCCCTTCAGCACACGTATTTCTCTTAGCTTTGCCTCGGGGAATACGCGTATGCTTGATCTCAGGGAAATGGACTCTTGCCGACTCCCTCAATGCTATACTTTAACTGTATATTAACATGTTGCAGAGAGTTCGAAACTGGTTTACAACATGTAGAAGAAATCAAACCAGTTTGGCTATGTATTAATATGCCTTTGAGTAACGAAATTTTTAGCAATGCTGCTTTTGACATTTAATTTCTCAACTTTTAACTCAGCCACAAATCGTAAGATAATTTTCAAATACCCATATAGATTGTGAGTCTTTAACAATGAAACATTCTCCACAAGTCACTTTGCAACTGTTCAATATATGTATATAGCACTGATTTGATCGACAATTATACAATACATGCTTAAGATATGTCACATACAGTGATCAACAATAGTCAACAACATGTTCATACCAATGATCAATAAAAACCAACAATATGTCCCATATCAGCGAAAATATGTTTCTTACCAATGATCAACTACAATATGTTCCACACCGATGATCAACTACAATATGTTCCACACCGGTGATCAACTACAATATGTTCCACACCGGTGATCAACTACAATATGTTCCACATCAGTGATTAACTACAATATGTTCCACACGGGTGATCAACTACAATATGTTCCACACCGGTGATCAACTACAATATGTTCCAAACCAGTGATTAACTACAATATGTTCCAGTAATCAACTACAATCATTATTATGTTCCATACCAGTAATCAACAACAATCAACAATATGTTCAATACTAGTTATCAACTCCGATATCTTCCATATCAACAACAATCAACAATATGTCACATACCATTGATCAATAAAAACCAACAACATGTCACATACCAGCAAAAACTACATGTTCCATACCGGTGATCAACCACCATCAATATAATTTATGTTCTATACACCAGTGTGTGTGTGTGGGGTGTGTGTGTGTTTGTTATTTTACGTCCCATTCAAGAATATTCTACTGATTTAGAGATACCACGTGCTTTAGATGAAGTGCCATGATATTGACCTTTTCATGGCCGAAGCAGTTAGTGTTCTTTAACTTGTCACCGCCTACTGTTACAAGGGACCTTCAGTTTTAAGGTTATATCCGAAAAACTGTGACTTTCACTTTTAATGACGGGCGCTTGGCATAGGAACAGCCATTACCTAGGATAAACGTATTAGGTTTGACTCGGCACCGGATGTAGAATGGAACCTGGATATCCTGGCTGCGAAACGAACGCGAACCTATATACCAGTGGTCAACAGCAATCAACAAAACAACGGTAAGAATTTCTGTTCTTTCTGCAGCCTCAGAGTGAACCACAAGCTTATGAACTACAAAGAGGCACCGAAATGCCAAGGTTAAAACATCGTTCAAGGTTACGTAAATATTTTCAAATGTAGAAATGGCCATTTCAGGATTTGGTTACACTAGGTATAAACAACGTATCGTTTACATTACATCTTCATCTAGTCTTCCATGTTTTCCGTCATTGTGCTGATATCAATGTATAAGTTTAGAAACTATAAATCGATAGCCTTAAGCTTCCAATTCAGAAAAAGAGGATTGCCTGTACTGTTTGCACATTGATAAGGTGTTGTTTGCAGTCATCTCACTCAATTCATCAAGATTAAACTTATCAGCAAAGTTCAATGACTGGCATCGTGCAAAATCGATAGGCTGCCTTGCCGCATGACTACAACCATGTCAAAATAAGAACTCCATATGACAGTAACATTTGTATTATGAATTGTTGGTCAAATTTATTCAAAGTCTTTCGTTATTACAGTTTGATAAGCCCTCAAGCAAGCATTAAGGTGATTTACGGTTGCCTAAGGCATACGAACTTGAAAACTTTGTATGATCTTTCGAACCATTTCCTCAATGAAATTTACAAACTCGTCATGGAGAGTTCACCTGCCATGTTTCTCCCGCCAAAATTTTGACGCATTTGATAGCTGCATATATTGATTTGCAGCACGAAAGTTTAATAGCAAAACATAGCATTAAAGGTGAAACGCAATGCTTTTAACTCCAAATATTCATAATCAATGTGTTCCTTAGTATCATATACAGTGCATGTACATGCGTCGATTATTTGTGTATCTTATTAACCCTAAAATTAATCATCACATAAATTATTAGGAAAAACGTGGCTATATGTAATTAATTACCATTCAATGATTTCGAAAAATCAGCTCTTGCCAAAAATGAGCAAAATGTTGATCACTTGATTTTCATGTTTTATGACTAACAATTAATCTAATTATCATTTTTACAGAATCTCCTACCAGAAAAATACTTTAGCAATTGTTTGACTGACTTTTTACATTTTTCAACCTAAATGAACCTGATTGCTTGATTGTCTGATTTTGAAAATTAAAACGATGAAATATGAAGCGAGGGAGCAGTATTCGTGTACATCATTTTACCCGGAGGTCTACATAATCTCAATGCCACCACCGTTTGATTGGCTGAAACTATGTCTGTATCGTACCTTTATGTCATGGATACACTAGAATTGCAAGGTGTGTTTCTGTAATTCGACTTCTTATGAGATAAAGACGAGACAAAAATCGATGCGAGACGTTAGAAGAAAGCTGTGCTTCTTACTGGATACAAATTCAATATAAAAGACTACAAACTCTTGTCCAGGAATACATCTTATCGAGGCGGTGTGTCTTGTCCAGTGGCACATCTTATAGAGTGCCGAGGAACTGCACATTAAGTTAATGTTGTGCATTAAGTGGTTTAGAACATGCCACTACTGACTTTTAGGGTTTTTTAAGACTCGGAATCATTCTAGATCGTTGGAAGTCTTGATAGTGATCTCTGAGTGATTCCAGGGCTTGATAAAGGCGTGATTGGTCAATAGCTTGAAAGATTAAGAGTAATAGGTATCAAGGGTTTAGATTTGGACATTAGCCATAGATTGCATAGGAAGACTGCGATGGCCGGGGACTTAATATTAAGGTTGTTTTAGGTTGAGAATTTGATATCGGGGATGTGATTTGTCGAAGGCTTTCAACGTGATCTTTCAAGGGCTTGGCGTTAAATGAAGGGTAGATTTTCTGATAATGAAGTTGTACAGAGGTCGTTATTGAACGCAACCAAAGTAAAGTGATTAGCGATTAATCGGGTTATTAATGATAATGTATATGATATTATATATTAATTCAGTGAATATAGAGAGAGTATTCGACACAGTCACGTTTTAAAAGCAAATGAGATGAAAATTAAACCACAAACATCTACCGATATATTGCAATTATATATAGGAATATTTTTGTAGTTTGTTCATGCCTAAATAAGCAAATATGCTTTAATATTCTATGCAAGAAATATGATTATTTGTATACATGGAGTTAATTACAACATAATTCATACAATCCAAATTCATAATTTCCTAGGTCGTAACATCCACGAATTATCTGCAAAATATCAAAGGTTTCCCAGTATAGTGACAAGAATAGATTAGGAAATATATTCAATATGCAGTGATGGTATCGGAGAGCTTTGGTGCCTTTCAATAGTAACAACATTCAGCTAATTGTTCTTTAAATACTGGCCACGTGGTTCAAATAGACAAACTCAAGGATATAGCAAGGGTCAGACCGACGGTAGCTAATTGAAACCAAGCGTCCTGTATCAGAGGTAAACGTCACGGGTCTTTAGGACATGACCTTAAAACAGAGGTCCCATGTCATGATATACATTAGCACGATAAGGAACCCTTGCTGCTACGGCCCAGAGCGACATGCCTAGATCTAAATTTGTGACATTTCACCTGCTGACGTGTGTCCATAAGTGAAAAAAATCTCTAAAGGGACGTAAACAACATACAAACAATTACAGTATATGTAAACATCATTTTGCCACACACGGTGCCCAGGGCCATAGCAGTAAGTGTTTCCGAATGTTCCAATGCCTACCGCGACTTGGGGCCTCATTTATTAATGCCTCATTCAGAAGACCCGATACTCCCGCTTCTAACTGCCGAGCATTTGGTAAAGGAGTAATCACTAACTATTTTTATGTCTTATGTTTTACACGGTAAGAGCGGGACTCGAACTTTCGACCCTCCTGTCACGATGGTAACGCTCTAACCACTAGTCCACTGCGACTGGTGAGGTAAACACAAGTGTTGGCTGATGGCGCCCTAACGGAAACTGAATTCATGAAAAGGTGAAGATTACGAACGGTGATCAATCTTATAACTCCTATAAGGAATACAGAATTATGAATTGGGCAAACACGGACCTCTGGATATACCAAAAGTGGGATCAGGTGCATAGGATGAGTAGGCATCCTCTGTCGACCGGTCACACCCGCCGTGAGCCCTATATCTTGATCAGGTAAACGGAGTAATCCGTTGTCAAAATCAGTGTATACAGAACACTCTAACAATCGGTATCAAACACGTCAGACAGCATACCACCGCTTGTGTAATCAATAAGATTTTTATGGGTATATAGAAAACCATGGCGGACCTAATTCGAATTTGTCAGCCCTGAGCATGTATCTGAAATGTGTTTCTTATTGTTGCTGATGTCACAAGAAAAGATGGAGTTTTCATTGATTAGATTTTTTTTCTTTGCTCTCCTCACGATTTGAAGACAGTATATGACAAGAACAGGAATTTCATACAATGTATCCGCGTCTTCGATGTCTGTGATTAAAAGCAACTCCCTTACACTGAATGAGTATTAACCATCTCCTACACTGAATGGGCATCGTCCATCTCTTACACTGAATGGGCATTGTCCATCTCCTACACTGAATGGGCATCATCCATCTCTTATATATACTGAATGGGTATCATCCATCTCTTACACTGAATGGGCATTGTCCATCTCTTACACTGAATGGGCATCGTTCATCTCTTACACTGAATGGGCATCGTTCATCTCTTACACTGAATGGGCATTGTCCATCTCCTACACTGAATGGGCATCATCCATCTCTTATATATACTGAATGGGTATCATCCATCTCTTACACTGAATGGGCATTGTCCATCTCTTACACTGAATGGGCATCGTTCATCTCTTACACTGAATGGGCATCGTTCATCTCTTACACTGAATGGGCATTGTCCATCTCTTACACCGAATGGGCATCGTTCATCTCTTACACTGAATGGGCATCGTTCATCGACATATACTAGTATACTCATTGCTTTCTGATATCAACATTTAATAAAAGCCCTAAACTGAGGTAGTGAATGGAAATTTAGATCGCTTTCTGACATCAACATTTAATAAATACCCTAAACTGAGGTAGATTGAATGGATATTTAGATCGCAGCGTTTAATGTTGCTCGATATTTATTGTAGATGAATACCTATTGGATGTGGTCAGTGGATGGTGAATAGTTTTATTGAATAATTGATTTTGAAACATATATATACATAAATTACATAAAAGTGCAACTAACATTATTGGGATGCAAATAACAGAATGCGGTGCATATTGATGAGACGATTAGTATGGTTATTGTGCTGACATTTCAATCTTCTGTAGAATCTCATTTCCCGACAAAAAATAAACTTAGACTTGCATTTGATGATTTCATTGTTTACGTCTTAGAGTGTCGCCGATAGAAAGTTCACTGTTACCGAAACCAGTCAGAAACACAAAGACAAAACCACGTGCACTGCTTACTTCAAACGTCGTTAATCTTCAATTTTCACGTGCTATTAGGATCTGTGGTTTTGAAGCATAAGTTTTTCACAAATATCCTAAGAATAGAAAAATAAAGGAGTGTTTTGCAGAAAAATTACATCGATGACTTTTATGGCAACAAAATTCAAATTTGTCCCTGAATTATATGTTTTTGTTCATAGTTTCCTCATTCCACCATATTTGAATATTTTAAATATACCACTCTGACGTCAGACGGATCAGGGCCGAGTTTTCATTACAGTTGTAATTTCGTTCACTTTAATTGCATTCTAATGTTTCTATTCTTTAAACTGTGTTAATTGGCTATAAAAAAGTAATAAATCTGTTTTTGTCAACCTGGGCGATATCCACTGTACTGTAGAAAGTCTTTGACCTGCATATTATTTCGGCACAAAACAGCCATGCATGTGTATTTATTTCGTTTTACATAGATGCAAAATACTTTATTCAAGATTTTATTTCTTGGTTGAAAATCTGTTATCGTATAGATAGCCAATCAGGTGCCTGTATAATTCTTTGATACAGCCATCGTTTGTGCAATAAGTTGACTATGAAAAATCGCAGAAAATTCACAACTGTCAAAATGCATAATATTCACCCATGTCTGTCTCTCCACAAGACTTCTTGATAGGTTATATGCGAATTACATTTGGTTTATAAATTCTATAGATTCGAAAAATCTCGAGCTAAGTGAAAAAAAGCTACGTTTTTTTTGTTTTTTTTTTTATCTATACGTTTTGTCCTAAAGTTCCACTCATCTGAAAGTGAGGGCGCAACATATTTTGAATGGACACAGAAGATAAATAAATACGCTTTGATTAAATCTTACGATTAAAATTCTTTTTAAAACCATGTACACATCATGTTCAATCAATTTACTCATATTTCCCATTGGTATCAAATTCGAAATATTGATCGAGTTAGTGCTTTATTATATCCCGTGTACGACATTATCTCAAAATTGGATTGAAAACGGGGATAAACTGTAAATTGAAATACTATTGCATGTTTCAACAGGACAATCCCCTTATTCATCTTTCAGCCAATTGGACATTCACATGCAATGTCTTTATGCTGCATTTTAACTCATCCCAATCCCGCGATATTCTGTTATAAAGTCGTAATGGAATTTATGAACTCATTTATAAAACAAAACATGAAAAGTATGTCGGCGTGAAGTGTTGCAGTTCATATCCCTATTTTCAAATTCATTTTCGTATAATTACATTCTACTTTAATTTCTGTCGGAGTTCCCAGTCGTTATAATAGGCGTACTATATTTTATCAAGTAGTTCTGTATTCATACGCGTATTGTTGACAATTGCAGCGCGTTCATGTCTATCATTACATTTTGTAAGGATATCAAAGGCCAACACATTGGGAAATATAGACTGAGAGCAAATTACGAAGTTTAAACCATTCAAATCTTACATATTGTCCAAGACTTATACATGTTCCCAGACGAGATTATCGTAAGTTAAATTTGTCCTTAGACAAGATTCTATTCGCACCATCATCGAAGTGTTTTCGTTTTAAAGTACTCATAAGACACAGAACGAAGGTTACCCGGATTCCAAATCCCCTGGGTACAGTAGTGACCTACAAAACAAACGTCGGAACCTTCTTTTATTTTTTATTTGTATATGAGATTAATTTGTAGTCCTATTTCCAATCGCCCGTGATCAATGCATGGAAAACAAATTAGGAATAAACTCCTGAAATGTAATGCCACAAGGATATTTTGCCAGAAGTAGAATTAATCATCACATCCACCGTAGGAGGTAGATTGGCTTTGTCGGGGAGACAGAAGCTGAGACGAAAACAGGAAATGGACACGACAGCATCCTGTTCAGCATTACCGACAGGCGGAAAACTTATGTACCAACGTTATGTAAGGTCAAGCAAAGGAAGATAAAATGAAATATAATTGCATGTAATTGTAAGTTAAACTGCCCAATAGTTGAAAAAATTTACCTTTGGAAAATAACATATATATGTATACAATAAAGATAGAAAGAAGGAAAAAGAGCTTAATCTATCTTCTCACAAGACGTTCTAATATAAAGATGGTATTTCACATATAAATCAGACGAATTCAAATCGGTCCATTAGCTTGTCCCAATAACCCTTTCTTTCATGGGAAAACTCTGATATGTGCCCAATTTACTGATCTTTAAACGCCGGAAATCAACGGTCAACATCATTGTACTGGAGGAACTGGTAGGTTTTGTCTTTATACACAAAGACATTTCAAATGTTTATCTCATTTTAATTCATAATATGTTTACAACCACCACTGCACATAAAGTGCATAATGTCTGTAGTTATGATCACGTACGTCAAATTCGATTAAAATAAAAATTTATGTATTTTTGTCACGAAATCCCCCTGTAGTAAAAGAATGTGCAGTATGTTGAATTCTATGAATGTTTTTCTATCTAGACAAGAAACGGTGTGACCACGTTCATTTTATAAATGAAAAAGATTGATTCTTCGGATAGAAATACTATTGTTTCTGTCAATTAAACACAGACAGGATCCTGAAGGAAGGATGAGTGTGTGATTAATTAATGGTGTATTATAAATAGTTATTCAATTGACAACCACATGAAAACGCCGTTTCTCTATATATCTCCACACCAATATCATACAATAGCATGTGGTATCAAATCCTTTTATTGTTTATCATTATACATTGTATAGTTCCCTACCATTGCCAATGGTCAGAAATTATTAGTTAACGCTTTATCACAAAAATCATGTCTGTTGAATAAAAGATGGTCTCCGAAAAGAGAGAAGAAATTCGAAATATCTTCAGGAGAAAGTATAAAGTAAACACATACATGCATATGTAATTCTTTGGGAATGATTTAATCATCTTAGTACGTAAAGGAGGGGAATGTAGTTTGATAGTTTGAATTGAGGGAAAATTTACATTTAATTATTTTGTTTGCAAATGATAAACAGGTGGATTGATTAAAACGTTTTATAATACATGTATTTATATTTCCGATGTTTTTGTCTTTAATATTTTCACAAGATGCAATGAAAGCCATTTCTTCATGAATGCGCAGCAGTTGTGAAGAATGCGCGTATGAATTTTGATAAATATAGTACGTATATTTTAAATACTGGGAATTCCGACAGAAATGAAAGTGGACTGTAAATATAGGAAATAAACTTCATTTTTA
>NC_079170.1:62383950-62386450 GCF_947568905.1 Ostrea edulis | reverse complement strand
AAAGATATTAGAGCTCTGCATTACTAAACTTTTCCCCATGCAATTTTAATTGTATACATATAACCCTTGCACAAAAATATCCATATAAAATTGGACGGGACTATATTATTGCAACAAGCAGACAAGAACACTATGAAATACTCATTCACACACGGGCACTGTAAGTTAATGTAAATATATAGTATGTGCATGTATAAATATATATACATGCACATACTACATGTATCTATTTACATCAACTTCCATTGCCCGTGCATTCACATGCAGTTGCTCACATTCACTATTCACAACCCTTCATATGTCGTCAGGTACTAAAATATGTTCACAGGAACCGGTAATTTTGTCTGTATTAATAATAGTGTGGGTATATACCATATACCGTACCATCCCCTAATCAGCTGCTATTGGGGGGGGGGGGGGGGGGGGGGGGGGGGACCTACAAGGGCTGATACTTCACTCAAAACTTCGTTTCAAAATAGTTCTTAAAATTATCGTCACCCACCATCCTTGTGGTTTTATAAAGGGTAGCAGTATTATTACTACAGATTAAATTACCAGTTCCTGTGATATGTTGTTGAATTACGGAATAGGCCTAGCTTACAACTTGTTTACATATTCTAAAATTAGTGTTACGTGCTTACGGTGAAACATGAACTCTGCTAGGTGATGCTAAGTTGTTTAGTGAACCGAATCAGACATCTCAAATAAGATTCTCGATTATTTAACAACACAAGAATCGTTTTACAAAATGCATGCTTCGGTCCATCTTTCCCTCCCTTCTACAATCGTATTCATTCTCAAGTCAAAGTACTTTCTCCGATTGCTACCTTTACATTAAGCGTCGAAAAGACTTTGACAGGCGTGTCCGAATAAACGGTTAACAGACGTCTCGACTCTAGGGAAGTTCGGCTCTAAGTGTTCTAAACATCTCGAGCGATTTTATAGTGATAAACTTATATGATTTTCAACATTTGTGTATCAATGTTTTATTAATATTGTAGACTTTTTTTACTCATAAAGCAAAGCAATGTTATCGCAAATTTTTAGGTCTACTTACAAATGTATTAACCCCGAGATCCGCCACTAATTAGTTACACAAGTTGTGTGGATACAACAGTCTTCACTTATCATTTTAATTTCATTGGATGATAAAATAGATGACGTTAATATTTTGAATACCTTGTATACGCAAAAGAATTTAACTATACGATGTTTATTTTTCAAATAAAAACTTCAGTGGCGAATGGGCGGATCCCCCGTCCCATTCCCATCCCTCACGCATAGTACTAATTATTTCCCCAGCCACTTAATGACCAGATATACACGACTATTGAATGTAAAGCACTGTTCAGTCATTGTGTACTCCCAATTAATTAACAATCTACCCTCGTAAATCATAATCGTTACGCTTCGTTGGACATGAAACCTTAAATCAATCCATTGACACTACTTAGTCAACGATTTTATATTGTGATACATTTCTATGATTTCGGACATTTATATATCAGGATTATCTGATTTATTTATCAGTGTTCAAAAATCAAAGTACATGTACCGTTACAACGATTTTATACCTACTTCTTATAATACCCCCTGGATACGCCACTAGCTAAATTAATTCTGGTGATGCCTATAACAGCGGTACATGTACTCACCTATCATTCTAACTTATTGAAAGTTAAAATAAATGTAGATATAATCTAATGTAAACATTTTGAATACTTTATATATATATATATATATATATATATATATATATATATATATATATAAAGGCATGCCTTCATCA
Organism: Ostrea edulis; assembly: GCF_947568905.1. Taxonomy (NCBI): domain Eukaryota; kingdom Metazoa; phylum Mollusca; class Bivalvia; order Ostreida; family Ostreidae; genus Ostrea; species Ostrea edulis. The sequence continues at coordinate 62,384,661 of NC_079170.1, read as the reverse complement.
TATGATGTTATGTTTATTAACTTTAGTGGTAGATAACCGAGAACGACACTCCACCCCTACTTCGCACAATTCAATTTCTAATATTGACAAGCGGCCCATTTTGACCAGATAGACATTACCCTTGAACGTAAAACACTGGTCAGTCATTGTGTATTTCTAATTAACAAACTTCATCATTGAATACAGCCACTGACACTAGTCGTGAGTTGATTTTGTACGTGATAAATTCCTAATGATCTTTACTCGTGTGTTTCATTGCTTATTTGGAGTTTTTATTTGTTTGGTTTTTCCCCCTTCTTCTTCTTCTTCAAGAGCAAAGTATTGATATTGCAGTTTAACCCCCTGGAACCGCCAGTTATTAGGTAGACGTATTGTGTTGATCTACTAATTAGGTAAATGAAGTCAATGGATATCTGCGGTAATATTTAGCGTTATTCACTTAATATTAGCTTCCTAACTATATTGAAAGTTGAAATAAACAACGTTAACATTTCGAATACTTTAAATATCTAGGATACATAATCATACGAGGATTATTTTTTAATATTTTGAAATTAGAAAAACAACTTTAGAGGCGGAGGAGCGGAAGCCATCCCTCTTCCTGCAGGATTTATGGTCCAAAATTGACAAAAGGCTCGTTTTGACCAGATAGAAATGGCACTTTCAAACGGAAAATATTGGTCAGTCATTGTGTACTTCCAATTAAAAAAA